>NW_016804543.1:0-6597 GCF_001698545.2 Rhinopithecus bieti | reverse complement strand
TATACATATATAATTTATTATATATATCTTATAACTCAATAAAAAATATTTTTTTCTTAAATAGCAATCCAGCCTGAGATGTATCTATTTTGATACAAGTCTCTTATTAGGTATATAATTTGCAAATATTTTCTCTCATTCATTAGATTGTCTTTTCATTTCTTTATTTTATTTATCTTGTAGAGAAAGGGTCTCAGTCTGTCAGGCAAACATGTAGTGGTGCAATCCTAGCTTACCACAGCTTTGAATTCCTGGGTTCAAGCAATTTCTCCTGCCTCAGCCTCCTGAGTAACCACAACTACAGCTGTGCACCATCATGCCCAGTTAATTTTTTTCTTTCATTTTTTAAAAGACAGAATCTTGCTATGTTGCTCAGGTTGGTCTCGAACTCCTGGTCTCAAGTGATCCTCCTGCCTTAGCCTCCCAAAGCACTGGGATTACAGGAGTTAGCCACTGTGTTCAGCCTCTTTTCATTTTCTTACAATAGGAAAGTTTTATGAAGTATTGTTGTAGTTCAATTTATCTACTTTTTCTTTTGTCACTTGTGGCTTTTCATGTCTCACGAAGAAGGTATTGCCTAATTCAAAGTCATGAAGATATATTTATGTGTTTTCTTTGAATAGTTTTATAGTTTTAGGTCTATGGTCCATTTTGAGTTAATTTTTGTGTTTGAAATGAGGTAGGAGTCCAACTTCATCCTGCTGTATGTGGATTAACAGTTGCCACAGTACCATTTATTGGAAAGCTACTCTTCCTTCATTGAATTGTTTTGGCATCTTTGTAGAAAGTCAAATGACTGTAAATGCCAGGGTTTATTTTTGAATGGAATTTTCAATTCTATTCCACTGATCTATGATACCACACTTCCTTGATTACCGTAGCTTTATAGAAAGTTTTGAAATGGGGAAGTGTGAGTCCTCTAACTTTGTTTCTTTAAGACAGTTTTGGCTACATTGGGTTTGTTGCATTTCCATATAAATTTTAGGATGAGCTTATCAATTTCTGCCAGAGTGGCATCTGGAATTTTGATAGGGATTGTTTTGAATCTGTAGTTCCACTTGGGGAGCATTACCATCTTAACAAATACCATGTTTTTGTATCCATGAAGACTTGGGAAAAAGATGTGATATGTTTCCATTTATTTAGATGTCTAATTTCTTGCAACAATGTTCTGTAATATTCAGAGGACATTTCTATACCTTTTGTTAAATTTATTCCTAAATATTTTATTCTTTTTGATGCTATTGTAAATTTCATCTTGGAAATTTTAAATAAAGATGAAACAATCTCAGCTTCAGTTTACCTAGTCTCTTGAATGGCTGAAATGTAAATTTAGCTATTGTTGGTGACCATTTTCTTCTTTGTGGTAGAAGTACAAAAAAGCTATGAAACGCCAGGGCAGTTGGGTTCAGGTCTGAAATCTGCCACTCGTTTTCAGATTCAGCAGAGCTGTGCTGGGGGTTGAGTGTGAGTCATTGAAAAGGCTCTTCAGATGTTTCTAAAGTGAACTTCTGGTTAAGAAATTCATCCTGGCCGGGTGTGGTGGCTCACGCCTGTAATCCCAGCACTTTGGGAGGCCGAGGTGGGTGGATCATGAGGTCAGGAGATCGAGACCATCCTGGCTAACACAGTGAAACCCCGTCTCTACTAAAAATACAAAAAATTAGCCATGCGTGGTGGTGCATGCCTGTGGTCCCAGCTACTCGGGAGGCTGAGGCAGGAGAATGGCGTAAACTCAGGAGGTGGAGCTTGCAGTGAGCCAAGATCACGCCACTGCACTCCAGCCTGGGTGACAGAGCGAGATTCCGTTTCAAAAAAAAAAAAAAAAAAAAAAAAGCCACAATGTAGTCTTAAAACACAAAGGAGTCACAGAAATGAAAGATGGAGAAGACTCCCAGGATCTCTCCTTGTGCTCAAGGCACTGATTTTAGCTCAGTTTTCAGGCCAGCTGCATCTCTATCCTTTATAACAATCCTTTGCTTTTGCTTGTGTTACCTACACTGTATTTCTGCTCTGCTGGACTAAAAGTCCCAACTAACACACTATTGCCATGCAGAAAACAAAACCTGTTATTGCTATTATGGAAGAAATGGGTCACTTCAATGACATTTCCATCTCTCAGCTCTTAATCACTCATTTTTATCTCAAGTGAAATAAACAACATAATATTTTAATGATCATCATCTATCCTGTGAAATCACCCAGGCACATTAAGCTTTTTGGCACTCTGATCTTATTAAACTATGCAAATTATAACAGAAGGGCTGAAGCTATGAAAACTGGTATTATATGTATATAATTGAGCAGAGGGTTTAATGCTCACTTCTATTGGACAGATAGTTTACTGAAATTGATAGTTGTTAAAAATTAGCAATATAAAGTGAAATCATTTTAGAAACCTTTTAGCAAAGTCACCAGCCTAAATAAATCCTTTGGTGCTATGTGGGCTTTAGACCACTAATTCCCAGTCTTGGTTTTGATATATATGTGTCATCAATTATCACAGCGGATATTATGAAATTTTAAAAACACATCTAGGTTGAATTCAATCATTTTAATATACATTTATAGTGTTTAAATAATATTTTGGGAAATATGACATGTAAGTCATTTTCCTGCAAAGTGAATCATATAACCAGAAAGCTAGCATTCCAGGGCATTTTGCAAAACCTCAAAAAAGCCAAGATCTTAGAGTGAGTGAAGCCTTCAAATCTTTGTCTATTAATTAAGCCATATAAGTAATATAGTATTTAAAATTGTATAGGTCATCCTTTGTGTTGGTAGCCTTACCACTATAAAAATGTTCTAATGAAATTATCAGAGATGTGCATTGAGGATGCTCAATGCCATATTATCAATAATAGCATGAAAAGTAGAGAGAAACTAAAAATACAATTGGGATTACATTAATTTTGGCCTGTTCACATGATGGAAAATTAAAGAGCTATTAAGAGTCATGTTGCAGACATGGAAAAGTTTTCTAACACAGTAAAGCAAAAAAAAAAAAAAAAAAAAAAAAAAAAAAAAAAAAAAGTAGTATTACACAATATTCCAATTCAGTAAAATAAATTTTATATAAGTCTCCATGTTTATGCACAGAAAACAAACATCAAAGAATAAATTATCTTGGGTAATAAGAAGGCAATTTGATTCTCGTATTCTTTTGTATTTTCCACATAGCATTGATTGCCATTCTCATAAGAAAAAGTAAATGATATCCTATATTATTTGTTTTCCTGTGAGTAACAAATGATGTAAATGGCAATTATCTCTTCAGGAGATAGAACACTGTGTTTCATTCTACCTGAATTGAAGGAGACAGTGTCCTAGACCTGGCTCAGCTATTTCTCTCTAAGGATGAGAAAAAAAAAAAAATAATTGTATCTCCCTATGTGCCAGCTTCCTGTCCTAATAATACCTGTCCTATCTACCTTTCAAGGTTGTACTGTAACAAGGAGCTGGTGTAAAAAGCTACTTTGATAAACATAAGAAAAGTGAAAGATATTATTATTAATGATCATTTATGAAGATGTAGTAATTAACATGTAATATTATTATTTAGTAGGCATTTAGCCTATAATAATGGCATAAGTTAGTATCAGATATTATTTTATAATAGAAGTTAGATTTTAATAAATGTTTTATCTGAATGGTTTCTATTTTCCTAAGATTTCTAAAGTCACAAGAATTAAGAGATCCTAGTCTTCCTTGTTCTCTTTGATTCCTTTTAAAAGAGACAATGTGTGATGTGTACTAATGAAGTACTATACCACTGACAGAATTTAGTTATTTAATTTAGTACTTAAATATTTTTATTACATTTTAAGCCAGAATGTGGGAAAGCATATAGGAAAACCTTAGGTACTCTGCTTTCTGTAATAACCCAATACCTTTCTCTAGCTTCTAGAAAGGTCTAACTTGTCACACTTAAATTTCCAAGGCCAGTGTGTTCTTATTCTCTAGCTTTCCAAAACTGCTCTGGGCTCCACGTCCCATAACACAGAGAACTTCTTCACCTTCTATTTTGGTCCTGAACCAATGAGCGAGGAGACATCAAAGAGCCTATAAATCCCTTCCTTTTGGTCCCCAATGACAGATGACAGTAAATCACTTCCCCCCCCGCCAATGGAGTCTTGCCCTGTCACCCTGGCTGGAGTGCAGTGGCATGATCTCTGCTCAGTGCAATGTCCACCTCCCAGGTTTAAGCAATTCTCCTGCCTCACTCTCTGGAGTAGCTGGGATTACAGGCGCGTGCCACCACGCCTGGATATTTTTTTTTTTTTCTGTATTTGTAGTAGAGATGGGGTTTCACCATGTTGGCCAGGCTGGTCTCGAACTCCTGACCTTGTGATCCACCCGCCTTGGCCTCCCAAAGTGCTGGAATTACAGGTGTGAGCCACCACACCTGATCCAGTAAGTCACTTCTAAAGGGAAGAAACAATTGATTTTGTTTTGTTTTGTTTTTCAGTAAGAACATATTATCATATCATATCATGAAATAAGATCCCTTCCAGTAAACTAATAGCCAAAATTCCATCATATGGCAGAGTCTGAAATCAGGTCTTCATATAATTCGATTCCCCACTGTGATGATGTTAGATGTCATCACATCTAATATTAGATGTCAACTTGATTGGATTGAAGGGTGCCTAGATAGCTGGTAAAGTATTATTCTGGGTGTGTCTGTGACGGTGTTGCCAGAGGAGATTGACATTTGAGTCAGTGGACTGGAGAGCAAGACCCACCCCCCCCCCGCCGAGTGTGGGTGGGCACCATTCAATCAAAGCAATTAGAGCAAAGCAAGTAGAAGAAGGTGGGATAAGCTGGTTTGCTGAGTCTTCTGGCTTTCTTCTCTCTCCCGTGCTGAATGCTTCCTTCCACTCCTCCTGCCTTTGGACATCATAATCCAGGTTCTTTAGCCTTTGGACTCTTGGGGTTATATCACTGGTTTGCCAGGGGCTCTTGGGTCTTCAGCCACAGACCGAAGGCTGTACTGTCAGTTTCCCTGCTTTTGAAGCTTTTAGACTTGGACTGAGCCACTACTCAGCCACTACTCTTCCCCAGCTTGCAGACAGCTTATAGTGGGACTTGGTCTTGTGGTGGTGTGAGCCAGTTCTCCCTAAAAGACTCCCCATCATATATACATATATCCTATTAGTTCTGTCCCTCTGGAGAACCCCGACTGATACACCCACTACATCAAATTTATCAGTGTAATCAATCTACATAAAAGCAAAATATATATACAGTGAACAGTTAGTAATGGTTTACTATATGTCAAAATTATTATTATTATTTTTTTTATTTTGCAGATGATGGAACCAAGGCCCAGGACCACTTGCCCAAAGTCACATAACTTAAAAGTTGCAGAGATGGAACTCAAATAAAGATTAGCTTAATCCTTACATATGTTTCATACTAGTTTTTACTCTGATTTGGGAACCTGATTGCCTGACATGGAAAGATATTTATTTCTACCACAAGTAGATGTGGTTATTATACCCTCCACCTTGTCAACAGAGAAAGAACAAAGGCACTGAATAAACTGTCTGAACCCAAAAGCTGTCTGAATATCCACTTCTCAGTTTTAATTTGTGAAAGTATCAATATTTCATTGAACTGTCGGGAATCTGGCAGTTATTCCATAGGATATTGAGACTGTCAGAAAGATAACAGTAAAGGATATTCCACAACAAGGAGAAAAATGTGAGTACATTATGTAGGTTCTCAATACAATGATAAGTGAATATGCAAGAGAAGGTGAAAAAAGAGCCACCAAGAATACATACATGGGTTCTGATTCTAGTGGTGACCACGTAGCCCCTAACAGGCAATGCCCTTACATAAATGGAAACATAAAAACAAGTATGTTTTTATGTTTTCTGGAGGCACTGATACTGGAGGAGAATTATCCCTTGCAAGAAGGGAATGGCACTAGATGAATTTCCTGATCTTTTACAACTTTCAGCCTGATGCTAAGTTTTGGTCTGTTCCTTGCTGGCTAAATTCAGACAGAACACCTATAGTCTTATTGCCTTGAGGTAACAGAGGACAAAGTTTAGAGAAACTAGAGGTGTTGGAAAACAATGAAGATAATTCCAAAAAGATGAGATTCAGAAAATGAAAGCACCCATTTCTATTTACACATTCTGCCCAATAATGCAGGAACTGAAAACCAAATACCACATGGTCTCACTTATAAGTGGGAGCTAAATGATGAGAACACATGGGCACATAGAGGGGAACAACACACACTAGGGCCTGTTGGAGAGTGAACGGAGACAATCAGGAAAAATAACTAATGGGTACTAGGCTTAATGCCTGGGTGATGAAATAATCTCCACAACAAACCCCCATGACACAGGTTTACCTATGTAACAAACCTGCACTTGTACCCCTGAACTGAAAATGAAAGTTTAAAAACAAAACAAAAAACTTTGGCCCAAATGGATTCCTGAACTGTGCATGAGTAGGGAAGACTCCAAGTAGCCCATGTGAGGCTAAAAAGAGGAGCAAATTAACATTTTAGCCATAAGCCACTGCAGAGAAGACAAACTTATCAAGTTGAGTTCAGTCAAGTCAAGCACTACTTGAAAA
>NW_016804542.1:83221-86334 GCF_001698545.2 Rhinopithecus bieti | reverse complement strand
CTTCTGCTTAGTTAAAAATTCTTTCAACTTGTCTGAATGCACATTGTACAATTTAATTTACAATTTAAAATTATTTTAGTATAATTAGGGGAATGTATGTAAAACGTCTGTAAAATTAGAAAAATGTATCTCTTACTCACACTGAGCAGTGCACACTTTACATTTTTCTATAGCTTTAGAAGGAAACAATGTGGCTAATTATGGTGGTTAACTAATAACTATTTATTGTTGTTTTCTGATTAAATGTTCCTTCTTGCATAGTAAAATATGCAGGAAACATTCAGAGTTCTTTCTCCCATCCTATGCTATCATCAATTTTAGCAACTAATTTTCTTCTTATTTTATAGGAACATATTAAAATGTAAATATATTACATGTAGGTAATTTTAATCTGTCATTTATTTGGAAAAAGCAAGAGAATTGGAAATGGCTCATCATTTTCTTTCTTCAATCCTATGCCTTTAGATTTTCAATTTTAACATTTTTTTCATGAAAGCCTCAGGTTCAATTTATGTGAAATTTGTGATGAAAATTTCTTATTCAGTATATTCCATGTTCTTTACTCTCTTTCCTCTAGAATTGTGATGATTATTGAATGACTTTAGATAATTTACTTGACATAGAGAGCCCTAAGAAGACATGGGACAATCTTGGAAGATAAATAATGATGTGACATTGAAACTTTTGCATTGCTCTGGTCTGAACTAACAATATTTGGAAGTAATTTTCTTTACAAGGTTGAGAATTATCTTCTTAGACCATCTTCACATTTGATTCTTTACCTTAGTTTCATTCAATTTCTTAAAATTTTGCAAAGAAACACCTGGCCACTTTACATTTTTTTTTATATTTAAAGTCACTAAATACAGTACCCCAAAATATATTGATCATAAAGGATGAGAAATAACACTGACATCGCAGGGTTTTGCTGCTGTTGTTGATGATGTTGGTGTTTTAGTGACCTTTTTCAATTATATGTCAGTATTATATATAGTTGAGAACAATTTTGTTTCTCTTTTTTTTTTTACTTGCTTTGTACTAAATGTTAGTTCTTAATAAGCCATTTCTCAGTTTCCATCTTATTTTACTGTTTTTGCACCCACAAGGTGGTTCCCTTTGAAGGTTAAAAATGTAATAGTTCTGTTTCACAAAGTCAGTGTGACAAGATCGTGTATATATAGACTCTCTTTTAAACAGGGTGAATTGTCAGTTTGTTTTTTTCTGAGTCACGCATTGGCAGTAACTGAAGTGTGGCAGCCTGTATCCTTGCATTACTTATGTGGTTTTGCTACCATACACAAAATTCAGGTTGCTCAAGTCTGAAATGGTATCTTATCTTCTGGGCTGGTAAGAAATAGGGAAAGAAATCTCACTACTTGTCCTTTTCTTCTGATGCCAAAGCCATGGTTCAGTAAGCACATACTGAACCAGGGGTAGTGAAGAGAGGGCTATCCTTTTACCTTCTTCCTCAAAGACCAAATGGATCCTGTAAGTGGGCAGGAGTTTGCCATTAGACTATAGATCACCACCCCTTGCACCATGTGGTAAGACACATAATTAGGAGTTAGGTGGTAACCTAGAAATTAAACCCTTGGTTTTGTAAAAACAACAGCTACCATTATTCAGGATAGTTGAAAATTTAAATGTACAATTTGAATAATGGCCCATATGCCCCAAAACTTTGGAAGAAAATATATTATGCATGAATATAATGAGGTTATTTTCCACCTGTAGTTTATGAGCTAGTCTCATTACCTTTCCAGTCATATCTTACCTATCTTAAAGGTTTTTGTGAAATATTTTTTTTTTTTTTGCTTTTTTGTTTTGTTTTGTTTTTGTTTTGAGATGGAGTTTCGCTCTTTTTGCCCAGACTAGAGCACAATGGCACGATCTCGGCTCACTGCAACCTCCGCCTGTAGCTGGGTTTACAGGTATGCGCCACGACGACCGGCTAATTTTTTGTATTTTTATTAGAGACAGGGTTTCTCCATGTTGGTCAGGCTGGTATAGAACTCCTAACCACAGGTGGTCCACTCGACTCGGCCTCCCAAAGTGCTGGGATTACAGGCGTAAGCCACCACGCCTGGCCGAAATAAATGTTCTTTAAAACCAAATTTTATAGGTAACTGTGGTTGTGTAATTTGAATACCATGCTGATCATCTGGCCATTAAAAAGTGATCCTCTTCTCTCTGAGAAGGGCATTCTACTCAGTGATTTAGTAAAATATTTCAATAATTTCCCCTTATGCCCTGTGTCTTTTATGCCAAACTAATTTGGTAGTTGAGAGGAATAAACTAAATTAATTTTCAAAACAAAAATAATGTTTTAACATGCAATATTTTAGGGCATCCTGTGGTGTCGTTAGTGTTGTCTTATATTTATTATTTACATTAACACTACATATAATATTTACAGTTCTAGGGTTGTTTTCTCCTAATATTTTAAGAATTCCAGTAAATGGGCTGGGCACGGTGGCTCATGCCTGGACTCCCAGCACTTTGGGAGGCCCAGGCGGACAGATCACGAGGTCAGGAGTTCGAGACCAGCCTGACCAACATGGTGAAACCCCGTCTCTACTAAAAATACAAAAATTAGCCGGGCATGGTGGCAGGTGCCTGTAATCCCAGCTACTCAGGAGGCTGAGGCAGGAGAATCGCTTAAGTCCGGGTGGCAGAGGTTGCAGTGAGCCAAGTTCTTGCCATTGCACTCCAGCCTGGGTGACAGAGCGAGACTCTGTCTAAAAAAACAATTGGAGACACTGGTTATTTTACCAAGACTTAAACTAAAATAGCCTATTTTTAGGCAAAGTTCCAGCAATAGCCAACTTAAGACAAGTTTATATGGCCAATCAATTATCAATGTATTTTATGCAAATAATCAAGCAAGCATAATAAGCCCAAAACTGACCTTGCACACGAATTGGCCTTGCTATAATTTTCTCTTTAATAAATAAGGGCAGCTAAAAAAATACTTTCAAGGGGAAAATGTAATACTTAATACTAGATTTCAGCCCTAACTTTTTCGAGTACAGATTAGATCGTTATTTCTTGGCTACAATAATCCTCTAGAATGTATTAGATTATAATTTTCTTCATATTTTAATTGGTGCCCT
>NW_016804542.1:78341-80496 GCF_001698545.2 Rhinopithecus bieti | reverse complement strand
GAAAGTCATGCTCTGCAAACTACAAATTCTCATCAGATGGGTTTTATTTATTTTACTATGACTTACTTTTCAATCTGATTCTGGCATAACATGTGACAAATAAGAAAGTCAAAATATCTTACTTCGAAACATGTTTCTTTGCCATATCTTGAAAGGGCCCTGCAAAGCTGTCCTTTGTGGGGGAAAATCTGCATTTGTAAAGAATCTCTATTAACATAGCTAGCTCTTTTTCTTCCAGGCCCTTCCAATCCTAAAGAGATTAACCAAGAGTCTACCACCTTTAGAAATCGTAATAGGAAACATTTGTCATCTATTGTCTCTGAGGGAAGCCACTGTAAGATCTTCAAAGAACCTTGGTCTCCACAATGTTTTATCTTAACATGAACATTTCCTTTCTATTGATCCCAGGTCTTTAGACAAACTCGACAAATTGTCAACCAGGAAATGTTTAAATTTACCTATTGCCTGGAAGCCCCCACTTTGAATTGTCCCATCTTTCTGAACCAAACCAACATATTTCTTAAATGCATTTGATTGGTATCTCATGCCTCTATAAAAATGTATGAAACCAAGCTGCACTTTGACCACCTGGGACACATGTTCTCAGGACCGACCTCCTGAGGGCTGTGTCACAGGCCATGGTCACTCATATCTGGCTCAGAATAAACCTCTTCCAATATTTTACAGAGCTTGACTCTTTTTGTTCACAGTATAAACCCAAAACAAGTAAAGATCATGATTTGAGGCCAGTATGAATTATATAAGAAACTCTTTTCTAATCATGAGATGAAAGAAAGCTATACCATGGATAGTTGGATATTTGCTATGCTTTTCATATACCTAACATGAGAAAGCTAAATATTTTTAGCTAAATATTTTAATATATGCTAATAATATAAGCCGGATTATCCTTGTTCAGGGTCTAACTTTCAAACTGAATTCACTTGCCCTGATGGTATCTATAGAGGCAAGACACAGTCATAATTTTTTACCCCAATACACATAAAACGTGATATTAGAAATCATGCCAAACATTTAATAAGTTGAAAGTACTCAATTTTACGTGTAGAGTATCTGTTAGCAGTTTCTACGAGGCAAAAGCTATGTTTTTTGATACCTAGGATAGAACCTTTTCCCCAAATCGGCTCAGTTATTCTGCTTCTGAAAATACTGACAATAGAATACAATCATCTTTCCCTCCCCTAATCCAAATACAAATTTTAACATTTCATAATTGATTTCACTGAAATCGAGGAACTGGTGTGTAGAGACTAACAGAGCAAGATGGGAGTAACCATTTTGAATAAAAAAGAACATTAAATATTCTAATCAGAAATAGAATTGCCATCCTACTATGGCCGTTTTGACTGTCTCATAATGTCCTGCTTAGATTTTATTGTTTATCCCCAAATATTTACTATTATGTGGGTTTGATTTTGATGGTGAAAATATGGTATTTGAAGCAAAATAATAAAGGCAATATAATTAGTAACTGTGAATTGGACCATAATAGGAAAAGGTCATAATAGTGTGAGATCATTGTATTAATATTCTGAAAATTCTGACTATCATTATTGATGACCTACATACATAATCTCTACAATAAAAATTTATATTAGTTTCTTAGGAACAGACTCACATTTTGAATTTCTTGGTTAGAAATTTCTTAAGTGGTAATGTTTCAACAGTCTACAAATATTAAACATATTCATAGCATAGCTCTCTACTAAATCAATGATCTTTAGTGACATGGAGAGAAATTTTATTCTTTTTTTATAGTTACATATCATAATGTAAACATTTTGTAAAGATCTGTTGATGGCATGTAAAATCTAAAATACAAAGGTTAAAAAGTGGTTTGCAGGCCGGGTGCGGTAGCTCACGCCTGTCCTCCCAGTACTTTGGGAGGCTGAGGTGGGCGGATCAGGAGGTCAGGAGATCGAGACCATCCTGGCTAACAAGGTGAAACCTCGTCTCTACTAAAAACACAAAAATTAGCCGGGCGTGGTGGTGGGCGTCTGTAGTCCCAGCTACTCGGGAGGCTGAGGCAGGAGAATGGTGTGAACCCAGGAGGCGGAGTTTGCAGTGAGCCGAGATCGTGCCACTGCACTCCAGCCTGGGTGACAGAAAGAGACTCTGCCTCAAAAGAAAAAAA
>NW_016804542.1:62838-75988 GCF_001698545.2 Rhinopithecus bieti | reverse complement strand
AAATAAATAAATAAATAAAATTCCCACTAGTCAGTGGAACTGTTCTCAATCTTAAAGCCATCCCCCGCCCCGTTGTTCTTGCTTTGTTTTACAATCCTAAATCAACAAATAAATCTTTTTTGTCAAAACTAAATGAAAACTGACCTGTTTGTCTTACACTCTCCACACACCCTGACTTCCCACTCGGCCACACCCTCACCAACCGTGCACGCCCCTGTCCCCAACCCCCAGAACCCCACCACTTCTATGCCTGCTATGCACTTCTATGCCTCCACTCATTGCCTGCTAAGAAAAGCGTAGAAGAATGAGGAGACTCCCCTTCATAGAAAGTAATCAAAACAGCCAATTAAGTGAACTGTCACTTTCTGCATCTTTATTATTAAGGCGATGGAATTATATTTTGAAATTACATGGTACACTACTGAGTCCAGTCTCTACTTATTCTGCCATACTTCCTCCTATCCTGTATTTCCGTTGATGTTGATGGTAAATTCCGTTGGTAAATTTGATCTTGGGTGGTTTGAATAGGCAGTGGGAGGGAAACTGGATACTTAGGAAGAAGACCCTTCCCAGGTAGGAGCTGTCGTTGGGCCTCGTTACGGTGGCCTGCCAGTGGAGCATATCGTCCTACACTGGCCCTGCTGAACAGTGGGGCTAGGAGTCGCGGGCTAGGTCGAGGAACTCCTTGTGGATGAGCTTTAGGGCCGTAGTCCGCAAAACTTGGCGGCCAGTCCTCGGTACCGGGCCCGACGCTTGGTAGAGGGCAGCGGTGGTGATCCCTGGCTGGGATGGGATGGGCAGCAAGGGTATTTCTCGGCAGACGAAGGGGTTGAGGGCCGGCTCCGGGGTCGGCGGGGGCGCCGGGGGAATCGGACTGTGGCGTAGAGGGGGACTGACCACGATTGGCGCCGGGCGCTCCACCACAAGCGATGACCTGCAGGATACCTGTGGCTTAGGGTGACGGAGGCCACGCTTTCCAGTGTTGGAGATTCTGTGGTTTGGAGCCGCCGCTCCTCTTGCTGGGGGCAGCCTGCCCCAGCGGCTAGCCCCTACTGCCCACATCGGGGCGCTGGACACCCGCGCGGATCCGCTCTGTGAGATCAGAGGCCACGGGAGCCTCTAGCCACCCCCACGCCCTCTGACGCTGACTGACGCGCTGCGCAGCATTGCCAAGGGCCGGGGCCATGGGAGCGGGGTGGGGCTGGAAAGGAAGGTGAAAAGTTGGGGGGAGGGGCGGGGCGGGACGGTCTCACTCCTTGCCTGTGCCTGTGCCTGGCGGGCAAGTAGGACCCCAGGCACTGCCCTTCGCCCAGAGTGACCTCAAGAAATAGGAGCAGTTCAGTGAATGCCTCTCTGCCCCTTACCCACAGTCACCTTTCCTTCACAGTTTACCTGAGAGGCCTTCTCCTCCCCTCCCTTCTGTCACCACTTGTGTATTTCCAGAGACATTCTCTTTTATAAATAACTTTAGTAGATTTACTATCAATATAATACTTTTTAAAGTAACTTTTGATAACCTTTTGGTAAATTTATTTTTTATGAAGATTTAAGGCCTTCAAAAAATTCAATTTGGAGCTAAAACCACTTCAATTGTTGAGGAACTCCTGACAAGAAGAAGAAAGGGAGGGAGGAAAGAAAGGAAACCAGTAGTCCATGTGGCATATATAAACACTTCAGTTATTGTTGTTTATAAAATGATCTTTTTTTAAAAAAAAATAATGGTTCCAATAACAAGCATAACTGCAGAACAGAATGTCTCATTCTTGAGGCTTTCCAGTACTAATACCGATTCACATGAAACCTTCACTTACTTATATGTGGGAATGTAAAGCCAACTAAGTACCTTCAAAATAGGTTGGCCTGTCAGCCGTATCAGTTCCTTTCCATGAATTAAGTAATAATTCAATGAGGAGTTCTTAAATTTTGGTAAGAAATTATAGTATATAAACTAGATCATAGTTTCATTTATAAGATACTGGATATCCTTCAGTTATGAAAATTTCTTGCTGCAAAATTAGTTAACTAACACCTATTCAACTAACTTGTGAAGGCAAGATAATTATTTGACGGTACAAAGGTGAGAATGTAGATATAGAAGAGTGGATCTTCTAATAGTAGGTTAAAATGTCAAACTAATTGAAAGGAACTTTCCCCAATCTGTTGTGTTATATATTACTGCAGAAGAACAGGGTTTGTGTGCTTCTGAACAAATGAGTTATTGCTGTTACTGTGGTGAAATATCAAATTTTATTTTTGTTTATTTATTTTTCTTGTGCGACAGTTTATTCTTGCTGGTAGACCAATGAGAATAACAAGGGGTAGAGATCAATTAAAAACAGTCTCTGCAACTTCATGTGTGCTAGCATTTCATATTATATTTTTAGTGGTTTTAGTTTATATTTTTTATTTCAATAGCTTTTGGTGTACAAGTGGTATTTTGTTGCGTGAAATAATTATATAGTAGTGAATTCTGAGATTTTAGTGCATCCATCACCTGAGTAATGTACATTGTACCTGATGTGTAGTTCTTTTTATCACTAGGCCCTTTCTCATACTCCCACTTTTGAACCTTGAAAGTTTATTATATCACTCTGTATATCTTTGCATATTCATATCTTAGCTCCCACTTATGAGTGAGAACATACCGTTTTTGGTTTTCCAATCCTGTGTTATGTCACTTAGAATAGTGGTCTCCAGCTCTATCCAAGTTGCTGCAAGTTGCATTATTTCATTCCTTTTAATGGCTGATAGTATTCCATGCTGTATATAAGCCACATTTTCCTTATCCACTGATTAATTGATGGGCACTTAGGATTATTCCACATCTTTATAATTGCAAATTATGGTGGAATAAATATGCAAGTGCAGGTATCTTTTTGATGTGGTTTATTTTCCTTTGAGTAGATACCCAGTAGTGTGATTGTTGGATTGAATAGATCTACTTTCAGCTCTTTAAGGAATCTCCATAATGGTTTCCATAGAGGTTGTACTAATTTACATTTCTACTAGCAGTGCTTAAGGGTTCCCTTCTCTCCACATCCATGCCAAAAACTATTGTTTTTGACTTGTTAAATAATGGCCATTCTGGCTGGGGTAGGGCGATATCTCACTGTGGTTTTAATTTGCATATCCCTGATGATTAGTGATGTTGAACCTATTTTTATATGTTTATTGGACATTTGTATATCTTTTTTTGTTTTGTTTTTTGGTTTTGTTTTGAGACAGAGTCTCACACTGTCCCCAGGCTGGAGTGCAGTGGAGCGATCTCCGCTCACTGCAACCTCCACCTCCCGGGTTCAACCAATTTTCCTGCCTCAGCCTGCTGGGATTACAGGCGTGAGCCACCGTGCCCGGCCTTGTATATCTTCTTTTGAGAAATGTCTATTCATGTCCTTTGCCCACTTTCTAATGTGATTGTTATTGTTTTCTTGGTGATTTGAGTTACTTGTAGATTCTGGATACTAGTCCTTTGTTGGATACTTAGTGTGCAGATATTTTCTTACATTCTGTCGGTTATCTGTTTACTCTACTGATTATTAAATATCAAACTTTAAAGTCTTCAATTAAAATGGCATTTTGTAAGAAAATTCAAAAAGAAAACCAGGGCTAGTTATTTATTGGGGAAGCATATTATTGCAAAATGTTATATAGTAAGCTTCCAGAGTTTTCTTTTTCCATCGTGATGAGACTTGAAAATTATTTTGCAAGACCAGATGCCGTTAACATCAACCTTTTTGATTGAGTTGGGAATAAGGATCATGTAACCTTGTGTAAGTTCTCTGTTGGGAAAAAGTGTAGTCATGATCACCACATCTGTTCTGTGGTAAAATCCTGTGGAATATACCTTTTACGTTCATCTGCACTTCATCTTCAGTGTGACTGTCTTAATTTAGGATGTAATCATTTATCACCAGACTACAATAATATATTTTTAATAAGTGTCTGTGCTGCTAATCTTGCCACTCTCAAATCCACTTTCAACACTGCCATGTAGAATTATCTCCCTAAAGCCTAAATTAATTCCTATCATAATCCATACTTAAAGCTTTCAATAGCCATCCATCACCTGAAGGGTAAATTCTAAATTTCAGGGCTGCCCAATTAAGTCATCCCCAGGGAGAATTAAACTTCTCTCTGTTAGGCTACGCAGAATCTTTTGTGTGTCTCTAATACAGCATGTATTATACTGCATTGTCACTATCTTTTTAAGTGTTCATCCTCTTAACCAGTCTGATAGCTCTTTTATGTGAAGATTGGCCTTGATCATTTTTGTCTCTTACTGCCCAGTATATATTAGGTACTCAGTACTTTCTGGATAAGTGCATGCATTCATTAAAGATGAATGATGACTGGGTGCAGTGGCTCACGCCTGTAATCCCAGTACTTTGGGAGGCCGAGGCGACCAGGTCACCTGAGGTCAGGAGTTTGAGACCAGCCTGGCCAACATGATGAAACCCCGTCTCTACTAAAAATACAAACACTAGCCAGGTGTGGCGGCATGTGCCTGTAGTCCCAGCTACTTGGGAGGCTCACGCAGGAGAGTCACTTGAACCTGGGAGGGAGAGGTTGCAGTGAGCCGAGATTATGCCATTGCACTCCAGCCTCAGCGACAGAGCAAGACTCTGTAAAAAATAAAATAAAATAAAATAAATAAAATAAAATAAAATAAAAACTTCAATGGGCAATTGCAAACATGCTTGAAACAAACGAAAAACTGAAAAGGGCAAAGTGTAATGGCTCACTCCTGTAATCTCAGCACTTCAGGAGACCCAGGCAAGAGGACTACTTGAGCCCAGGAGTTCANTTTTTTCCTTTGAGACAGGGTCTTGCTCTGTCACCCAGGATAGAGTGCAGTGGCACAATCTCGCCTCACTGCAACCTCTGCCTCCCAGGTTTAAGCGATTCTCCTGCCTCAGCCTCACGAGTAGCTGGAATTATAAGCATGAGCCATCGGGCCTGGCCAAAACTTTAGCATTTCACTTAAAATGTGTGGGGTGGAATAAATTATTAACTATTAACTGTTTTTCACTTTTCATCACCCTGTGTAGCTAAAATGTCCCTTCTAGTTATCTAAGACAAATAGAAGCTCAGCAACTGATTCTTTAATCTCTCATAGCTGATTTTCCTCTCTTTGCCCTTAACAGAAGTTGACACAATTACAGAGTTGTCTTTGGTTTCTATCACAAAAATAATAAAAAATCAATATAAGTTTAATGAGGTTGTTGTGTCAAAAAGATTTTGGGACTTTTTTAAATTATTCAATTTCGAGAGTTCTTTATTATGAATGCAAGTCCATTATCATATATATGACTTGCAAATATTTTTTCCTCCTCTGTTGCTTGCCTTTTCATTCTCTTAACATTATCATTCAAAGAACAGAAAATTTTATTTTGATGAAGTCCCAATTTATTGATATTTTCTTTTGTGGGTTGGAATTTTGGTATCTTACCTATTGAATCTTTGCTTAACCTAAGGTCACAAAGAGTTTCTCCTATATTTTGTTTTAGGAGTTTTATACTTTTAGGTTTTAAATTTTTGT
This sequence comes from Rhinopithecus bieti, assembly GCF_001698545.2. Lineage (NCBI taxonomy): Eukaryota > Metazoa > Chordata > Mammalia > Primates > Cercopithecidae > Rhinopithecus > Rhinopithecus bieti. Next base: position 70,449 of record NW_016804542.1, on the reverse strand, counting down.
TTGGGATCCATTTTGAGTTAACATTTGTATATGGGGAGAGTGACCAAGATGGCTGACTAGAAGCAGCTAGCGTGCATGGCTCTCAAGGAGAGGAATGGAAGGGGTGAGTAAATACAACACCTTCAACTGAAACCTTCAGGTACTCACATTGGGGCTAATCAATGAAACAACTTGACCCACAAAGAATGAAGAAAAGCAAGACAGGACAGTGATGCACCCAGGAGCAACACAGAGCCAAGAGAACTTCCCTGCCTGGATAAGCAGTGAGTGAATGTGCCATAGAGAAACACTATGCTTATCCCATGGATCTTTGCAACCCTTGGGTCAGGAGATAGCCTTGTGAACTCACTCCACTAAGGCCTTCAGTCTGACACGCAGAACTATGTGGAGTCTTGGCAGAGCAGCTGCTCAGGCATGCGTGGAAACCCTGGAATCTTAGATACTAGGGATTTCTGGCAAAAGTAGCTGCAGCTCCAGCAAAATAGGAGGGTAGACCCCCATACATACCCCTAGGAAAGAGGCTGAATACAGAGGGCTGAGCAGTGACAGCCTGAAGGCTCTACTTACACGGCACTTCATAAGGTAAGACCCATGGGCATGGAATTCCAGCCAGCCACTGGTAGTGGCATTGTACCTCTCTAAGAAGGAGCTTCCTAGGGGGAAGGGTGGGCCACCATCTTTGCTGTTTGAGCACCTTAGCCATTCCACCCTTCAGGCTATGGAGAGTCCAAACCAACCAGGGAGCATAAAGGATCCCGCAGCACAGCACAGTTGCTCTACCAAAACATGTCCAGACTTCTTTAAGCAGGTGCCTGATTCCATTCTTCCTCACTGGGCAGGACCTCCCAACTGGGGCCTCTAGCCACCCCCACCTTGTTCTGCAGGTGACAGAGATTTGAATCTCCCCCTTGGTCAGTGCTTGTAGAGGGAGGGGTGGGCCACCATCTTTGCTGTTTTGCCAATTTAGCTGATCTAGCCTTCAGGCTTTGGAGAGTCTGAGCTGACCAAGGGTGGAAGGGATCCCTCAGCACAGCACAGATGCTCTACCAAAACATAGCCAGACTACTTCTTTAAGCAAACCAGTGGGTCTTATCTTATGAGGTGCCGTGAAAGTAGAGCCTTCAGACAGACTACTTCTTTAAGCAGGTTGCTTACCCCACTTCTCTTCACTGGGTGGGATCTCCCAACCAGGAGCTCCAGCCACCACCACTGGTGTTCTTCAGCCAACAGAGAGTTGAATTCTTCCTGGGACAGTGCTCCCAGAAGAAGGGGTGGGCTACCATCTTTGCTGTTTGGGCAAATTAACTGTTTCAGCCTTTGGGCATTGGAGAGTCTGAGCCGACTGGGGCGGAAAGGATCTCCCAGCACAGCACAACTGCCCTACCAAAACATGGCCAGACTACTTTAAGTGGGTCCCCGTTCCCGTTCCTACTCACTGGGTGAGACCTCCCAAACTGGGCTCCCAACCACCCCTGTTCATGTCCTTTGGCCAACAGAGATTTGTAAACTCCCTGGGACAGAGCTCTTAAAGGGAGGGGCAGGTCACCATCTTTGCTGTTTGGGCCACTTAGCCATTTCAGCCTTCAGGCTTTGGAGTGTCTGAGGCAACGAGGGGCTAAAGTGGACCCCTACCACAGCACAACCGCTCTACCAAAACATGGCCAGGTTGATTTTTTAAGCATATCCTTGATACAGTTCCTCTTCACTGGGTGGGACCTCCAAACCAGAGTCTCCAAACACCTTCTACAGATGCCTTTTGGCTGGAAATAGGCCTGTAACTCCTTGAGATGAAGCTTCCAGAGGGAGGGGCAGGTTGGCATCTTTGCTGTTTTATAGACATCATGGCTGATACCTCTAGGTATTGGAAAATCCAAGGCAACTAGGGACTAGAGTGGGCCCCAAGCATACCACAGCAGCCCTATGGACAAGTGATCACACTATTATGTGGGTACCCATTCCTATATCTCCTCACCAGGCAGGTGCTCCAGGCTTCGGATTCCAGTCATCCTCCACCAGAACTATCGAGACAGTAGCAACTTAGTAACTCCCTGTGCAGAGCCTCCAGGAGCCACTGAAGGCCTCTCTGCCACTGCCTCTGCAGTGGAGCTGTCCTTGCCATCGTCAGACTAACAAAGGAGCAAAGACCCTAAGTGCCTCCAAGAAGCTGCAGCTGACCCATAAAGAGGCCAGTCCATCTCCCATGGATCCCACACACATCAGACAGAGAACCCTGGGCTTGGGCCCACAGCATGGACTCTCCATCCTGGGATGATTGCATTGAGCAATTGCTGATCTGCATCTCTCTGGGGTGGAGCCCTCAGGAGACAAATAAGTGACCCTTGGCCACAGTGACTACTAGATCCCTTCCTCCGCTGCCTCCAAGTTGGAGAAGAAACATAAACAATGAGATTTCCCCAGAGCTGCAGTGGGTAGCCCAGGAGTGCCAAATCAAGATCTATAGCCAGCACTCAAGCAGGAGATGAACCCACACTTTCAGAGCATTGAAAGGGAACAGAGCTGCAACTGTGTGGACACATAAGGAAGCAACACAGCCATTCAAGAGTCTACCAACTGATCGATAAGCCTAAGTGCCACCTGCTGGATCACACAGCATAGAGCGAACACTAAAAGTATTTCACTAATATACACCCATCTAAAACCAGAGATGAAAAGTCAGCCTCAAGTAAAGACCCTACACAATGCCTTGGCCTGGTGAAAACATCCAGGAAAGAAGTCTATTGAGTGTACTCAATCTACAGTGCAATTAATGGAACACCCACATACATAGATGAGAAAAAACCAACACAAAACATCTGGTAACTCAAATGGCCAGAGTGTCTTATGTCATCCAAACAACTGCACCAGTTCTCAAACAAGAGTTCTTAACCAGGCTGAACTGGTTGGAATTACATAATGGAATTCAGAATATGGATAGAAAGAAAGACCATCAAGATCTTTGATTGGCAAAACCCAATCCAAGGAAAATAAGAATCACAATAAAGTAATACTGGAACTGAAGGTCCAAATAGCCAGTTAAAAAAAAAAAAACAAAACAAATAATAAAACCTAACAGATCTGACAGAGCTGAATTACACAATACAAGAATTTCACAATGCAGTCACAGGTATTAACAGCAGAATAAACCAAGATAAGGAAATAATTTCAGAACTGGTTCTCTGAAATAACACAGACAAAAATAAAGAACAAAATATAAAAAGGAATGGACAAAACCTCTGAAATGTGTGAGATTATGTGAAGAGGCCAAGTCTACAAATCATTAGCATCCCTGAAATGGAGGTGGAGAAAGCACACAACTTGGGACATATATTTCAGGATATCATCTGTGAAAAGTTCCCCAACTTTGCTAGAGAGGCCAATAGTCAAATTTAGGAAATACAGAGCACTCCTGCAAGATTCTACACAAGAAGATCATCCTCAAGACACATAATTGTCCATTTCATAAGGTCAAAAAAGAAAGAATGTTAAAGGCAGCTGGAGAGAAAGGGCAGGTTAATTACAAAAGGAACACCATCAGGCTAATGGCACACCTCTTAGCTAAAACCCTACAAGCCAGAAGAGATTGGGGGCCTATATTCAACATTCTTAGAGAAAAAAAATCTTCAAGCAATAATTTTATATCCAGCCAAAATAAACTTCCTAAGTGAAGGAAAAATAAGATCCTTTAAGATAAGCAAATGTTGAGGAAATTTCTTACCACCAGACCTGCCTTGAAAGAGATCTTGAAAGGAGCACTAAATATCAAAAAGAAAGACTGCTGCCAGCTAATACAAAAACACAATAACACACAGACCAGTGTCACTGTAAAGCAACTACACAAACAAGCCAACATTATAACCAGCTAACATCACAATGACAGGATCAAATCCACACACATCAAAGTAACCTTGAATGTAAATGGGCTAAATCCCTCACTTAAAAGGCATACAGTGGCAAGCTGGATAACAAAAGCAAGACCCAATGGTATATTGTCTTTGAGAGACCCATCTCACACATAACGACAATCATGGGCTCAAAATAAAAGGATGGAGGAAAATCTACCAAGCAAATGGAAAGCAAAAAGGCATAGGTTGCAATTCTAATTTCAGACAGAAGAGATTTCAAGCCAACAGAGATCAAAAGAGACAAAGAAGAACATTACCTAATGGAAAAGTGTTCAATTAAACAATAACACCTACCTATCCTAGATATATATGCACCCAATACAGGAGTACCCAGATTCACTAATCAAGTTCTTAGAGATCTACAAAGAGACATAGACTCCAACACAATAATGGTGGGAGACTTCAACACTCCAGTGACAGTACTGAAAAGATCACCAAGCAGAAGAAAATTATTAAAGAGATTTTGAGCCTAATTTCAACATTGGACCAAATGGATTTTAGACCTTTATAGAATTCTGCACATCCAAACAACAGAATATACATTCTTCTCATTGCCATATGGCACATACTCCAACATTGACCTCATAATTAAACATAAAACAATGCTCAACAAATGCAAAATAACCAAAATCATACCAAACACACTTTTGGTCACAACCCAATACAAATAGAAGTCAAGATTATGAAAACTGCCTAAGATCATGCGATTATATGGAAATTAAACAACATTCTCCTGAATGACTTTTGGGTAAATTATGAAATTAAGACAGACATCAAGAAGTTCTGTACAACTAATGAAAACAAAGGTACAACATACCAGAATCTCTGAGACACAGCTAAGGCAGTGCTAAGAGGAAAAGTCAGGCTAGATATGACGGCTCATGCCTGTTAACTCCCAGCACTTTGGGAGGCAGAGGTGGGCAGATCACTTGAGGTCAGGAGGTAAAAATACAAACATTAGCCAGGCTTGGTGGTGTGTGCCTGTAGTTCCAGCTACTTGGGAGGCTGAGGCAGGAGAATCGCTTGAACCCAGAAGGCAGAGGTTGCAGTGAGCCAAGATTGCACCATTGCACTCCAGCCTGGGTGACCAGAGCAAAAGTCCCTCTCAAAAAAAAAAAAAAAAAAAAAAAAAAAAAAAAAGAAAAAAAAAAAATTACAGCACTAAATGCCCACGTCAAAAACTTAGAAAGACCTCAAGTTAACAACCTAACTTCACAACTGACAGAATTAAAGCAGCAAGAACAAATCAATCGTAAAACTAGCCGAAAATGAGAAATAACAAAAATCAGAGCTGAACTGAAGGAAATTCAGACATGAAAAATCATTCAAAAGATTGATGAATCCAGGAGGTTTTTTCTCCAAAAAAGTTAATAAAATAGGCCGCTACCTAGACTAATGAAGAAAAGAGAGAAGATACTAATAAACACAATTAGAAATGCTGAAAGGAATGTTACCACTGACCCCACAGGAAAAAAAAAAAAAAAAAAAAAAACAACCATCAGAAACCACTAAAAACACTACTATGCACACAAGCTAGAAAACCTAGAGAAAAGGATAAATTCTTGGGAACACACATCTTCCCAAGAGTGAGCCAGAAAGAAATTGATTCCCTAAACAGACCCATAATGAACTCTGAGATTGCATCGGTAATAAATAGCCTATGAACCAAAACAAAGCTTGGGACATGATGCACTCATGCCAAATTCCTCCAGATATACAAAGAACAGCTGGTATCATTCCTACATAAACTATTCCAAAAAACTGAAGCAGAGAGTCTCCTCCCTGAATAATCTTGATACAAAAACCTGGCAGAGGCACAACAAAAAAAGAAAACTTCAGGTCAGTATTCTTGATGAATCACAATACAAAAAACCTTAGCAAAATACTTGCCAATCAAATCCAGCAGCACATTAAAAAGTTAACCTGAAATGATTAAGTAGGCTTCATCCTCAAGATGCAAGGATGGTTCAATATAGGCAAATCTATAAATGTGATTCATCACATTAACAGAAGTAAAGACAAAAGCCACATAATTATCTCAATAGATGCAGAAAAGACTTTTGATAAAGTTGAACAGTGCTTCATGTTAAAAACTCAAAAGAGTAAGTATTGAAGGAATATACCTCAAAATGATAAGAACCATATGTAAAAAACTCACAACCAATATTATACTAAATGGGCAAAAGCTACAAGCATCCCCCTTGATGTTGGGAGCAAATCCCCCCAAATCCAGCCATAAACTGGCTTCAAAACTGGCCATAAACAAAATCTCTGCAGCACTGTAACATGTTCATAAGGGCCCTAATGCCCACTCTGGAAGGTTGTGGGTTTACAGGAATAGGGGCAAGGAACACCTGACCTGCCCAGAGCAGAAAACCACTTAAAGGCATTCTTAAGTAACAAACAAAAGCACGAGTGATCTGTGTCTTGAAGGGCATGTTCCTGCTGCAGTTAACTAGCCCAACCTATTCCTTTAATTCGGCCCATCCGTTCGTTTCCCATAAGGGATACTTTTAGCTAATTTGACATCTATAGAAGCAATGCTAATGACTGGTTTCCTGTTACTAAATATGTGGGTAAATTTCTGTTTGGGACTCTCAGCTCTGAAGGCTGTAAGACCCCTGATTTCCCACTTCACACCTCTATATTTCTGTGTGTGTGTCTTTAATTCCTCTAGCACTGCTGGGTTAAGGTCTCCCCAACAGAGCTGGTCTCAGCAAGTGGCATCCATTCATGGGGGTTCAAATCCAGGTCGAAGGGTCCCCAGAGCGACAGTTGGAACAGAAAACTAGCTGGGGGACACCCGAGTACTCTTAAAGCAATCCCCATGGTGAGTAAGAAGGGGAGCTCAGAAGCATCAGGGTAACAGTGGGACAAGTGTGGGGTCTGGTTCGTTTCACCTTGGAACTTTTCACACTGATAATGAAGAGGAACAAGACTATAGCGAAATAACAGAAGAGGTTACACAGCATGTTTATATGCCAGGTGAAGCTAAAGCAGCAAAGGAGGAAGAGGTTCACCCCTACCCTTCTGCACTCCCTCCTTATTATTTTGAAGAAAATGACCCCCCAGATCTTTCTTTTCCAGAAGACACTAGGCAAAAAATAGTTGCCCCAGTGACTGTTTGAGCAGCACCTTCAGTGACCGTTCTTAGTTCTATTCAGGCAGGAATTCAGCAAGCTAGATGAGAGGGTGATTTAGAGGCTTGGCAGTTCCCTGTTAGAATACACCCCCCAGATCAAGAGGGACATATTATAGTACATTTGAGCCTTTTCCTTTTAAATTACTCAAAGAATTAAAACAAGCAATAAATCAGTATGGACCAGGTTCTCTTTTTGTAATGGGACTGTTAAAGAAAGTTACTATTTCCAGTCAGATGATTCCTACTGACTGGGAAGCTCTTACTCGAGCTTGTCTAAATCCTGCTCAGTTCTTACAATTTAAAACTTGGTGGTGCAATAAACATATGTGTGCATGTGCTTTATAGCAGCATGATTTATGATCCTTTGGGTATGTACCCAGTAATGGGATGGCTGGGTCGTGTGGTCCATCTAGTTCTAGATCCTTGAGGAATCGCCATACTGTTTTCCATAATGGTTGAACTAGTTTACAATCCCACCAAGATGGATGCTGACGAGTTGATGGGTGCAGCACACCAACATGGCACAAGTATACATATGTAACAAACCTGCACGTTATGCACATGTAC
>NW_016804542.1:55749-59773 GCF_001698545.2 Rhinopithecus bieti | reverse complement strand
TACAAACTTGTTTTTGGATACAGCAAAATTAAAAGGACAAATATTTAAAGCATCCCAGGCACACCTGACTTTAATGTCAAGAACTGGAATGCTTAAAGGAGCTGCAGACAAATTAGCAGCTAGTAACCCATTAAAGTGGATAAAAACACATGGAAGTTCTGTGATTTCAAGGATCATGGTGCTTTTAATCTATGTTGTTTGTCTTTGTACAGTCTGCAGATGAGGATTCCGATTCCTGTGAGAAGTAGCTCACCGTGAGAAAGCTGCCCTTGCTTTTATCTCTTTGCAAATCAAAGAAGGGAGACATGTTGGGAGCAAGTCCCCCAAAATCTGGCCATAAACTGGTCCCGAAACTGGCCGTAAGCAAAATCTCTGCAGCACTGTAACATGTTCATAATGGCCCTAACATCCAAACTGGAAGGTTGTGGTTGACGGGAATGAGGGCAGGGAACACCTGGCCGGCCCAGGGTGGAAAACCGCTTAAAGGCATTCTTAAGCCACAAACAAAAGCATGAGCAATCTGTGTCTTTAAGGGTGTGTTCCTGCTGCAGTTAACTGGCCCAACCTATTCCTTTAATTCGGCCCATCCCTTCTTTTCCCATAAGGAATACTTTTAGTTAATTTAATATCTATAGAAACAATGCTAACGACTGGTTTGCTGTTACTAAATATGTGGGTAAATCTCTGTTTGAGGCTCTCAGCTCTGAAGGCTGTGAGACCCCTGATTTCCCACTTCACACCTCTATATTTCTGTGTGTGTGTGTCTTTAATTCCTCTAGTGCCACTGGGTTAGGGTGTCCCCAACCGAGCTGGTCTCAGCACTTGAAAACTGGCACTTCTGATGATGCCCTCTCTCACCACTTCTATTCAACATAGTATTGGAAGTTCTAGACAGTAGAATCAGGCAAGAGAAATAAACAAAGTACATCCAAATAGGAAGAGAGAAAGTCAAACTCTCCCTGTTTGCAGATGACATGATTCTATATTTACAAAAAAAACATGATCTGTGCACAAAAGTTCCTCCAGCTGATAAACAACTTCAGTAAAGTTGCAGGATGCAAAATCAATATACAAAAATCACTAGCATTCCTAGACACCAACAAAAGCCAAACTGAGAGCTAAATCAAACAGGCAATTCCATTCACAATTGCCACAAAAGAATAAAATACCTAGCAGTACAGATAACCAGGGAAGTGTAAGATCTCTAAAATTAGAATTACAAAATATTACTCAAAGAAATCAGAGAAGAAACAAACAAATGGAAAAACATCCAATGCTTACAGATAGGAAGAATCAACAGTATTAAAATGGTTATACTGTCCAAAGCAATTTACAAGTTCAGTGCTATTTCTATCCAACTATTATATCAATGACATTCTTCACAGAACTATAATGAACTATTTTAAAATTTATGTGAAACCAAAAAGTAGCCTGAATAGCCAAGGCAATCCTAAGTAAAAAGAATAAAACTGGAAACATCACATTACTCAACTTCAAACTATACTACATGGCTACAGTAACCCAAACAGCATGGTAGTAGTACAAACATTTGGCACATAGACCAATGAAATAGAAGAGAAAGCCCAGAAATAAGACCACACATCTATGACCATATTATCTTCAACAAAGCTGACAAAACAACAATGGGGAAAAGACTCCCTATTCAATAAATGGTCCTGGGATAACTGGTTAGCTATATGCAGAAGATACAAGTTGGACCCCTTCCTTAGACCACACACACAAATTAACTCAAGATAGATTAAAGACTTAAATGTAAAATCAAAGCCTATGAACCCCCTGGAAGACAACCTAAGCAATACCATTCTGAACTAAGTAATAGGCAATTATTTCATGATGAAGATGCAAAAGCAATTGCAACAAAAGCAAAAATTAACAAGTTGGATTTAATTAAACTAAAGAGCTTCTGCACAACAAAAGAAACTATCAGCAGATTACACAGACAACTTACAGAATGAGAGAAAATTTTGCAAACTACACATCTGACAAAGGTCTGATATCCAACATCTATAAGAAACTTAAACAAATTTATAAGAAAACACAACCCCATAAAATAGTGAGCAAAGGACATGAATGGACACTTCTCAAAAGGAGGCATATATGCAGCCAATAAGCATATGAAAAAGCTCAACATCATCGATCATCAGAGAAATATAAATGAAAATCATAATGAGTTACCAACTCACTCTAGTCAGAATGGCTATTATTAAAGTCATAAAATAACAGATGCTGGTGAAGCTGTGGAGAGAAAGGAATGCTTATACACTGTTGGTGGGAATGTACATTAGTTCAACCATTGTGGAAGGCTGTGTCAATTCTTTGAAGAACTAAAGACAGAAATCCAATTTCACACAGCAATCCCACTACTGCTGATATACCAAAAGGAATGTAAATCATTCTATTATAAAGATGCATATGTTCATTGCAGTACTATTCACAATAGAAAAGACATGGAATCCACTCAAATGCCCGTCAGTGACAGACTGCATAAAGAAAATGTGATATATATACCCCCATGGAATACTATGCAACCATTAAAAAAATGATATTGGCTGGGCACAGTGGCCATGCCTGTTATCCCAGCACTTTGGGAGGCCAAGGCAGGTGGATCACCTGAGGTCAGGAGTTTAACACCAGCCTGGGCAACATGGAAAAACCCTGTCTCTACTAAAAATACAAAACTAGCCAGGCGTGGTGGTGCATCCCTGTAATCCCAGCTATTTGGGAGGCTGAGGACAGGAGAATAACTTGAACCTGGGAGGCGGAGGTTGCAGTGAGCTGAGATCATGCCATTGCCCTCCAGCCTGGGCAACAAGAGTGAAACTCCGTTTCAAAACACACACACACACACACACACACACACACACACACACACACACACACACACACAGAATGACATTGATATGGTTAGGCTTTGTGTTCTCACCTAAATCTCATCTTGAATTGCAATTCCCAGGTATTGAGGGAGAGACCTGGTAGGAGGTGATTAGATCATGAAGGTAGTTGCCCCCATGATGTTTCATAATACTGAGTGAGTTCTGAGGAGATCTGATGGTTTTATAAGGGGCTCTTCCCCCTTTGCTTTCTTCACTCTCCTGCTGCCTGCCATGTAAAACACGCTTGCATCTTCTTTGCTTTCCATCATGATTGTGAGTTTCCTGAGGCCTCCACAGCCATGTGAAACTGAGTCAATTAAACCTTTGTTTATAAAGTACCCAGTCTCTGATAGTATCTTTTTTTATTATTATTTTTAATTATGCTTTAAGTTCTAGGGTACATGTGCATAACGTGCAGGTTTGTTACATATGTATACTTGTACCATGTTGGTGTGCTGTACCCATCAACTCGTCAGCACCCATCAATTCATCATTTATATCAGGTATAACTCCCAGTGCAATCCCTCCCCCCTACCCCCTCCCCATGATAGGCCCCAATGTGTGATGTTCCTCTTCCCGAGTCCAAGTGATCTCATTGTTCAGTTCCCACCTATGAGTGAGAACATGCGGTGTTTGGTTTTCTGTTCTTGTGATAGTTTGCTAAGAATGATGGTTTCCAGCTGCATCCATGTCCCTACAAAGGACGCAAACTCATCCTTTTTTATGGCTGCATAATATTCCATGGTGTATACATGCCACATTTTCTTAATCCAGTCTGTCACTGATGGACATTTGGGTTGATTCCAAGTCTTTGCTACTGTGAATAGTGCCGCAAAAAACATACGTGTGCATGTGTCTTTATAGCAGCATGATTTATAATCCTTTGGGTATATACCCAGTAGTGGGATGGCTGGGTCACATGGTACATCTAGTTCTAGATCCTTGAGGAATCGCCATACTGTTTTCCATAATGGTTGAACTAGTTTACAATCCCACCAACAGTGTAAAAGTGTTCCTATTTCTCCACATCCTCTCCAACACCTGTTGTTTCCTGACTTTTTAATGATTGCCATTCTAACTGGTGTGAGATGGTATCTCATTGTGGTTTTGATTTGCATTTCTCTGATGGC
>NW_016804542.1:48048-52496 GCF_001698545.2 Rhinopithecus bieti | reverse complement strand
GCTTTGTTTACCTACTTAAGCCTCAGCAGTGGCAGGCACCCCTCCCCCAGCCTTGCTGCTGCCTTGGGGTTAGATCATAGACTGCTGTGCTAGCAATGAGGGAGGCTCCACATCCGTGGGACCCTCCTGGCCAGGTGTGGGTATAATCTCCTGGTGTGCCCGTTTGCTTAAAGCACAGTATTGGGGTGGGAGTTACCCGATTTTCCAGGTGTTGTGTGTCTCAGTTCCCCTGGCTAGGAAAAGAGATTCCCTTCCCCCTTGCACTTCACAGGTGAGGCGATGCCTCGCCCTGCTTCAGCTCTCACTGGTCGGGGCTGCAGCAGCTGACCAGCACCGATTGTATGGCACTCCCTAGTGAGATGACCCCAGTACCTCAGTTGAAAATGCAGGAATCACCGGTCTTCTGTGTCGCTTGCGCTGGGAGTTGGAGACTGGAGCTGTTCCTACTCGGCCATCTTGCTCCGCTCCGATAGTATCTTTATAGTGGTGTGAAAGTGGAATAATACAGACATCATGTCCTTTGCAGGGACATGTATAGAGATGCAGGGCATTTTCCTTAGTAAAGTAATGCAGGAACAGATAACTAAATACTGCATATTATTACTTATAAGTGGGAGCTGAATGATGAGAACACATGGACACATGTCAGGGAACAATACACACTGGGGCCTATTGAAGGGTGGAGGGTAGAAGGAGGGAGAGGTTCAGGAAAAATAATAGTGGATACTAGGCTTAATATCTGTATCAAATAATACAAATAATTTGTATCAAATATCAAATAATCAGTACAACAAACCCCCATGACACATGTTTACCCCTATAACAAAACTACACATGTACCCCTGACCTTAAAATAAAAGTTAAAAAAGGATTTTGGCATCGTTATTTATAGTGAATATTGGTCTCTTGTTTTAATTTTTGTAATGACTTTGTGTGGTTTTGGTATCAGGCAAACATTGACCTCATAACATTTTCTTGAAGAGTTTCTTTAGAATGGGTAGAATAGGTAATTTTTTTTTTTTTTTTTTTTTTTGTTTGTTTGTTTGCTTTGTTTTGATTTAAGTTTTGGTAGAAGTCACTAGTGAAGCCACCTAAACTTGCCGTCTTGATTGTGGTAAAGTTTTTTGCTACAAATTCCAATTATTTAATACATGTAAGTTTATTCAGATTTCCTCTTTCTTCTTGAATTACCTTTGGTAGTTTGTATATTTCAAATAAGTGTTTCATTTCATTTAAGTTTTCAAATTTATTAGCACAGGTTGTTTTAAATATTGATTATTATGTTCTAAATATCTTTAGAACATGCATCAACCTTCATTTTTTATATTGGTAATTAGTGCCATCTCAGTTTTTATTTTTTAATTTTGACATTTATTTTAGATTCAGAGGGTACATGTGCAGGTTTGTTACTTGAGTACATTGAGTAATGCTGAAGTTTGGGGTATTATTGATCCCATAACCCAGGTACTAAAAATAGTACACAATAGTTAGTTTTTTGACATTTGCACTTCTCTCCCTCTTCTAATAGTCCCCAGTCTCTATTGTTACTGTCTTTATGTTCATGTGTACCCAATGCTGAGCTCCCATTTACAAGTGAGAACATGCAATATTTGGTTTTCTGTTCCTGCATAATTTTGCTTAGAATAATGGCTTTCAGCTGCATCTACGTTGCTGCAAAGGATATGATTTTATTCTTTTTATGGCTGCATAGTGTTCCATGATATATATAAACCAAATTTCCTTTATCCAATCCACCATTGATGGGCACCATGATGATTCCATATCTTTGTTATTGTGAATAGCACAGCAATAAACATACAAGTGCTTATGTCTTTTTAGTAGAACGATTTATTTTCTTTTGGATATATACCCAGTAAAGAAATTGCTGGATCAAATGGTAGTCCTTTGAGAAATCACTGAACTGCTTTCCACAGTGACTGAGCTAATTTACTTTCTCACCATCAGTGTATAAGCATTCCTTTTCTCTGAAGCCTCACCAGGATCTTTTTTTTTTTCTTTCTAAAATCACCATTTCGACTGGTGTGAGATGGTATCTCATTGTGGTTTTGATTTTCATTCCTCTGAAAATTAGTGATGTTGATCATTTTTTCATATGTTGGTTGGCTACTTGTATGTCATCTTTTGAGAAACGTCTGTTCATGTTCTTTGCCCATTTTTAATGGGGTAATTCAGTTTTGCTTGTTCAATTAAGTTTCTTAAAGATTCTGCAAATTAGACCTTTGGCAGATGCATATTTGAAAAATATTTTCTCTTTCGGTTGTCTGTTTACTTTGTTGATAGTTGTTTTTTTTTTTTTTTTTTTTTTTTTTTTTTTATTGTTTTTTTTTTTTTTTTTTTTTTTTTTTCTGTGTGGAAACTCTTTTGCTTATTTAAGTTCTACTTGTCAATTTTTTTTTTTTTTTTTTGGTTGCAATTACTTTTGAATACTTAGTCATACATTTTTTCTTAAGGCCAATATCCAGAATGATGTATTCTAGGTTTTCTTCTAGGATTCTTACAGTTTGAGGTTTTACATTTTAATCTCTAATTCATCTTCAGTTAATTTTTTTATATGGTGAAAGGTTGGAGTCCAGTTTTATTCTTCTGCATATGACTAGCCAGCTATCCCAGCACCAATTATTGAATAAGGAATCCTTTCCTCTATTGCTAATTTTTTTCAACTTTTTCAAAGATCACATGGTTGTAGGTATGCAGCTTTATTTTGGGATTCTCTATTCTCTTCCTTGGGTCTATGTGTGTGTTTTTGTACCAGTACATATTGTTTTGGTTAATGTGTGGCCTTACAGTACAGTTTGAAGTCTGGTAATGTAATGTCTCCAGTTTTGTTCTTTTTGTTTAAAACTGCTTTGGCTATTCAGGCTCTTTTTGGTTCCATGTGAATGGTAGAATACTTTTGTCCAATTCTGTGAAAAAGGATACCGGTAGTTTTATATGACTAGTGTAAAATATGTAGATTGGTTTGGACAGGATGGCCATTTAGTGATATTGATTCTTCCAATCCACAAGCATGGAATGTTTTTCTAATTTGTTGTGTCATCTGTGACTTCTGTTAGCAGTATTTTGTAGTTTTTTTTTTGTTTTTTGTTTTTTTTTTTTTTCTGAGACAAAGTTTCACTCTTGTTGCCCACGTTGGAGTGTGATGGCGTGATCATGGTTCACTGAAACCTCCATCTCCCGGATTCAAGCAATTCTACTGCCTCGGCCTCCTGAGTCGCTAGAATTATAGGTGTATACCACCACGTCCAGCTATTGTTTTGTATTTTTGGTAGAGACGGGGTTTCACGGTGTTGGTCAGGCTGGTCTCGAACTCCTGACCTCAGGTGATACACCCACTTCGGCCTCCCAAAGTGCTGGGATTACAGGTGTTAGCCATTGCACCCAGCCTGTAGTGTTTTTTTTTTTGTTGTTGTTGTTGTTGTTTTTGTAGAGATCTTTCACCTCCTTGGTTTACTGTATTCATAGGACTTTTACTTTTTTGCAGTTATTTTAAATGAGATTTCATTCTTGATTTGTCTTTCAGCTTGAACATTATTGGTGTATAGAAATGCTACTGATTTTTGTACATTGATTTTGTATCTTGAAACTTTACCGAAGTTACTTATCCATTCCATTTGGCTTTTGGTGGAATCTTTAGGGTTTTCTGGGTAGAGAATAATATAGTCAGTGAAGAGAGACAGTTTGCCTTCTTTTCCTATTTGATTGCCTTTTATTTCTTTTTCTTGGCTGATTGCTCTCGCTAGGGCTTCCAGTACTATGTTGAATAGTAATCATGAGAGTCGGCATCCTTATTGTCTTCTAGTTATCAAGGGGAATGCTTCCAGCTTTTGCTCATTCAGTGTGATGTTTTCTGTGGGTGTTTCATAGATGATTTTTATTATATTGAGGTATGTTTCTTCAATGCCTAGTTTGTTGAGAGTTTTAAAGAGGAGTGTTGGATTTATTGAAAGTTTTTTTTTTTTTCTGCACCTATTGAGATGATCATATGGTTTTGTTTTAATTTTGTTTATGTGGTGAATCACATTTATTGATGTGCATATGTTGAACCAACCCTGCATCCAGGAATAAAGCCTACTTGAAGTGATGAATTAACTTTTTGATATGCTGTTGGATTTGGTTTGCTAGCATTTTTATGAGGATTTTTGTGTCTTTTTTCTTCAGGGATTTTGCCTTTTTTTTTTTTTTTTTTTCCGTTGTCTCTTTTTTAGGTTTTGGTATCAGGGTGATGTTGCCTTCATATAATGAATTAGGGAGGAGTCCCTCCTCAATTTTTTGCAATGGTTTCAGTAGTGTTGGTACCAGCTCTTTGAATATCTGGTAGAATTCAACTGTGAATTTATCTTGTTAGGGGATTTTTTTTTTTTTTTTGGTTGGTAGGTTAATTATTGATTCAATTTCATAACTAGATATTGGTCTGTTCAGGGTTTTAA
>NW_016804542.1:42777-45304 GCF_001698545.2 Rhinopithecus bieti | reverse complement strand
TTTCTTTAAGAGAAAATTATATTGTATGTAATTTAAAATTAAAGTAAAATCAAATTTATACAAATTTTCTTATTAGATATTATCACATAACAACTTAGATCATAGAAACTGCATTTAGATGACATTTTAGTAATAATCTTTTAAATTCACTATAGTTTTATTTATCAATTATTACTGTTTTCAAATTATTCAATATCCTTCACTCACTTTCAAAAGAAAAAGCAGCATGTAACATCATGCAACATAAAGCAATCTATTCTCAATGATTTTCTTTTCATTTCCAGTTTTATGTTTATAATCAATTATGATATTTCTATGTAGACAAAGGTTTATGTTCGTTAAAGCAATTATATATTCCTCTTCTTTCATTTTTCTAATGAAATCATCACTAGACAGGCAACTTTTTCAGAGAAAAACAATGATAGACTATAGTTACCTCTTTCTAACTAGATGATACCTGACAAATGTTAAAATTACATAAAATTACTGGAAAAGGGTAAGAAATGTTTTAGGTCTTCATTTATCTTTTAATATAATAACTTAAATATTTCAAGTTCAACCAACAAAGGTTTATCATAGAAAAATTCTAACGTTTCTCTGATTAAAAAATAATGTTGATGGAGAGAACAAAGCAGACATTAAGATTCTTGGAATCTATCATAGTTTTACTACTGCTTTGCTGACTATGGAATGCATTCCCTTAGGGTTTGCTGACAATTTGAAAGTTAAGGAGAAGGAGGTTATCTCTATGAAGAGTCTGGGTTAAATCACTTTTGCTTTAAAACATTAACACTGTTTTGATGCTATTTATTGCAAACAGTCAAATGTCTCAGGCTTAGTGTATTATTTACTTTGTGTGTAATGACACATTTCACCCTTGCCTGCATACCTACCTATCCTCAGTTATTTATTCATTTTTATAACCTAATTCCCCATATATGTCTTTGATCTCATCCTCTCTTTCCTCATTTGCTTCCTCAGTCATTTCTTTTATTGATATATCTTTCATTTCATCCATTGTAAAATAGATTCCTTCCTTTTAGGATATAAATACATTTCATATATTTTTCTTTATTTAAAACAATACTCTACCTTTAATCTTGATTTTTCTCCCAGATGCCAAACAATCTTCTTACTACACTTCTTGACAGAATAGAAAACATTGTTTCCATGTCAGGATATTCTTCAGAGTATTTCCAGGGGACTTTTAGCTACACTTATCACTATGCCCTTTTCTGGGAATTGTCTGACAGCCTCTCTGATATTGCCAGATTTTTTTCTTTTTATAATGAGTTATTACTTAAGTGTTGTCAAGATAGAAATTATTTTTTTCTCAAGACAGAATATTGTTGTGCTTGGGTCTCAGCGGCATAAATTCTAGCCACTAGCAATGTGAAAGGATTAAATTCAACATGATTAAAATTGAGAGTGGGCTCTATAAACTCACTAAGGGAAGAACAACCCTTCCTTCTGGCATGTTTACTACAAATGTAAACAATTTTCCTTTTGAAATTATAGGTAATTTATTTTTCTTCTCATTTAGCTTAAACATGAATGTAATAGCCTGTTACAGTCAAAGGTTCATTGATGACATTAGTGAACACACTTTAAAATCTGTAGAATGTAGTTTAAAATATCAGTAATGTGTTGTTTTCCCTAATTGGAATTAATGCCTTATAGGGCATATTTTACTCACATGGAGTATTTTTCTTACAAAAGGAGAACTCCATCTATCAACTTCCATAGGGATCATGCTTAATATACAAGTATGATCTATTTGAAAGAATGATAAGCTTTAAACTAACTTGTGGCATTGTGCCATAGTCAGCTTATGGACAGTAGAATAATCAAGATAAGCAAGAAACAATTTGTAAGTTTTATTGCACGTTCTTTTACAGTTCAAGTAAATGTACATAAAACTAATCAAACAAAATATGTTGAATCATCATGCTAAGCAATATCAGCCTGTAAAAAACAGTTCACCATTCACTTCAATCAAGGTAGTTAGTTTCAATCATTTCCTAATGCTTTCCAACAACACAGAACACTGGTATATAGAATATATTCTTGTTCATTCTATAGTCTTAAATATCAGTGAAAGCATAGTGGTTATAGATGAATGCTGAGTAGATACACTGTGTCAGGTTTCAAAGTTATCCCGGTTCTTAGTTTTACATTAAGAAACACAATAAAATGGATATTACATAGCCTTAATTGAAAGTGGTCCATGACTTGGTGTGGTGGCTCAGGCCTGTAATCCCAGCACTTTGGGAGGCCAAGGCAGGTGGATCACGAGGTCAGGAGATAGAGACCAGCCTAGTCAACATCGTGAAACCCTGTCTCTACTAAAAATACAAAAAATTAGCTGGGTGTGGTGGCACGCATCTGTAGCGCCAGCTACTCGGGAGGCTGAGGCAGGAGAATTGCTTAAGCCCAGTAGACAGAGGTTGCAGTGACCAGAGATCGCACCACTGCACTCCAGGCTGGCTGACAGAGTGAGACTCTGTCTAAAAAAAAGAAAAAAAAA
>NW_016804542.1:34137-38814 GCF_001698545.2 Rhinopithecus bieti | reverse complement strand
TTATATACTAAGATATATAATAGTAAGAATATAACCTAATACAGAAAGTACGACATCTAGTAACTTATAGATACTTATCTCTTCAGTATCTCCTAGTACTATACCGGCATTCTTCAAACATCTTAATTTTAGCGCTTATATAATAAACTAAATGAATGGCTTTGGCTTCCAAAGTTTTTTCTGCTATTTTGATGGTGGCGGATTTTTTCCAAGTTCTTAGACTGAGTTTCTTCAAAAATTGTTACAACCATTAACATAATTTATCATACATATTCTCGAATATTAGCCCAGAGCAGAAGCAGAAGTCATTCTATTTCTTTCTGATCCATTGCCTGATTTCCTGTAGGTCCTTGGTTGTAGAACTAAGTTAATGTATGTGACTTTATTAAGTCAACAAAAGGAAAAAAGAACAACTTGATGCTGATTGATTCTTCTCCCAAGCTTGCTGATGATTCTATGCACACATTCTTTAATTATAGGAATCTGGCTATAGGATAAGCAACGTATCATTTGAAGAACATTGTAAATTAGTAGGTATTGTAATATAGTAAGTTAGAAAAGACTTGATAAAATATGTAAGTTCTATGATTCTTCCCCAAAGAAAGGTAATTGGTAATTTTAATATTTTGCAGATAAAAGAAGAAAGGTGAAAATGAACTAGAGTGGTAAGCTAATTTGAAAGTAATAAAACTATTGTGTTAATCTTATAGAATCTATTATTCATAAACTCCAATCACAGCATAATGTTGGAACACCGGTACTCTGAACAATCTATTTGAATATTTAAAATTATATATGTACCTTGCATTATATTTCTATTGTACAGTGCTGATCTGGACTTTGAACTTAAGGATCTATTTACTGCTTTCTTCTGCAGCATGAAGCCAAGTCAGTTTGGAATTCAGGTAGATATATAAAACTGTCTCAGCCTTGATATTCTACAAAAGAAATGGAAAAGGGAAAGAATAAAAGGATGTAAAGAAAAGACTGAATAGAGTGAGTTAGCCCTTGAAAGGAAGAGCCAAGAGCCAGGTCACCAGGGTAATAATGAACAACTGTTTATTTAATAATGCAGTTTGCTTACCATGCATTCGAGATATTAGGTTGGTGAAAAGTAATGGCAAAACCACTATTACTTTTGCATCAACCTAATATTAATAGCTTTCTGCAAAGTGAATGGGCCATGAATTTAGTAAACCAGCTATGGTAACAGCATACTGTTACATGTAGTTAATGACTACACAGAGTTATTTCAAAATACACAAATAGTTTTCAATGTCAATAGGGCATTCAATGAAGAAAAAAATATATCCCAAAAGGCCGGAAAAGAGTGGTGATAGTACCATTTAACATATTTCTAAACCTTAAGTTTCCTATTATAGGATGGTTATTACATACATCAATTATTTTTAGTTTGAAAGCCCTTTAAAAATATCTAAAAAAGAAGTTGCCAAGCATGAAATTGTTTAGCATATGGGCATCACAGAGCAGTATTTGAAATGTGATCTTTTTAACATGCCATTTTCTCTCCCTCTCTCCGTTATTATAAGCAACCCATAATTTTTCTAAGAAATTATCATGAAATGACAAAAGGTTGGACATTACTCAACTTATTTATAGAGGTTACTAAGATCTGGTTGTTATAATTATACCAATGCTTACCAAGTCACTTATTCTTTCTGAGTCACAATTTCTTAAAGAATAAAAAAGGGGAACCAATTATTGATATGCTGTGATGTTTGTAACATGCATTATAATTCCCAAGGGAAGAATCTATTAAAGTTATATAAAAATATAAACCTAGCAATCACTGAATTAAAAAATCAAAATCTCATACATTTAATAATAATCTGTCAAAAGGCTACATGTAGAAAATGCTCACAAAGCCAGATCCATTAAAAAAGGCACTGGAACTTTGATTTAGCTTGTATTAAGATAATTAATTATAAGAATGCTCTGTCAATGAAATGAAAACACGGCGAGTACAATTTAGTATTTTTTCTGTTTAATTTGGAAAAGAATAAGATGAATGATATTCATCAGGTGAGGTTATTAATACAATATAAAATGATTTGATATTTCATAATTAGTCTTAAAATTTTCACATTTGAAATAGAAGATTTTCACATTGGTTGGAGAAGAAGGTATAGAATAATATGATGAGAAGTGATATTTACTGATGACTTATTACGTGATAGACACTACGCAAAGGTAATTTACATGCATTAATTCATTGAATCATCAAAACTGTTCATTAATTTAGTTAATATCAATTGAGCACATAAATCGTGCCACATATTGAGGCATGTGAACTGTTGGGGTTAGAAGTTATGGGAACAGAGAGGTAGTACTTGTGAAAGCGGAAGACAGACATTAATATAAGAGTCACAAAACAAAAGTAAAATTACTAGTGTGCTAAATGCTGTGAAGTAGAGGTACATAATGCTATGAGAGCTAATAAGTGATCAAGTTGGTGGGCGGGGAGGGATTAGGGAAGACTTTCCTAAAAGAATCATATACTAAAGTGAACTCTGAAGGAAGACTAGGAGTTACTCAGGTCATGGAGTATTACAGGAAAAATGAAAAGCATATGCAGAGGTTCTGTAGGTGGATGGAACATAATACATTAGAGAAACTAAAAGAAGGCCAACATGGCTGGAATGTAAAAACCACAGTGGTGCTTGGTATAAGATGTGACTGGAAAGGTATATAATCCATGCATTGCCTGGTAATTCTTTTATGGATTTTTTTTTTTTAGTCTAAAATAATGAAAAGTTATTTATAGCTTTAAATAAAGGGGATGGATGGAAAAGTGGAGTGAGGTTAAGGAGTGGTGATATGATCACATTTATATTTTAAGAAAATGTTTCTCCGATTAGAATGGTAGAACAGATTAGAGGGAGGCCAAACTGAAAGTGGGGAGACAGGTCAGAGGCTATTGAAATTGTTCAGGCTGGGCACAGTGGCTCAGGAATGTAATTTTAGTGCTTTGGGAGGTGGAGCTTGAAAGATAGCTTGAGGCCAGGAGTTTGAGACCAGCCTGGGCAACATGGTAAGACCCTGTTTCTACAAAATTTTTTTTTTAAAAATTGAAAAAAAAACTGTTCAGGTTTAAGATGATGGTAGCTTGAACTAGGGTATAGGTACAGGCAAGGGAGATAAATTGATAAATTTGAAAGATATTTAGGAGATAATATTGACCAGCGTTGATATGGATAACTATAGCAGGTAAAAGAGTGGCAAGTTTCAGGGTAACTCCTTAGAGGACAATCACAGGAAGGAGATACAATTTGGAGGATAGTGAGATCATACATTTTGTTTTGAATATATTGAATAGGTGGTGCTCTTGAGATATCCCAGCAGAACCATCACTTGCACTTATGAGTCTACAATCTTAAAAGAGGATTTTGGTATGTAGATATAAATATATGTGACCTCTGAATATAGATAGTAAATTGAAGCAATAGACATGGATAAAGCAATCTAAAAAATATCGAATAAGAAAAAAGCTTAAAATGGATCCCTGAGGAGCTCCAACTTTTAATTATCTGGGAGAGCAGAATTATCCTGCAAAAGTAACAGAGGAGGAGTGGCAGGCAGGAAGTGTAGGAGAAAAGGAGTGGTCAAGTGAAATAAGGTCTGACAAGGTCTGTTGGACTTAGCCACATGTGGGCTCATTGTAAGCTTATCAAAGTCATTCTAATGGAATAAAGTGGGTAGAAGAGAGATTGAGGAGTACTTAGAAGTGAGATAATGAAGACGGCAAGTATAAAGAACACTATCAAGAATTCTGGCTGTAAAAGACAAAGTTAAGGTAAAAGCTGGAGATTTCTTCCGGGCTCCAGACTTGCTCTCTCCACTGGGGTAACTTTAATGGCACCTTGCACACTCAATATGTCCAAAGCCAAACTTGTGATCTTGTCCCTTCCAACATAAAATTCTGGTCTTCTTTGAGCATTTTATAATCAGTGAAAGGCACCTCATTCATCTCACTTTTATTTAAATGGAAAGATTTTAGCAGTTTTTAACAGTCTATGAGATGGATCTGGTTGAAAGGGAGAGGATCAACATACAATAATGAGAGGATGAAAATTCTTGGCAAGTATTGTTACTCGCCCTGAGAAAATGAAGAAAATGAGTCTCAGAGAAGTTACGTAACATGTTCAACGTCTTGAAGTGAATAAGAAAAAGAGCTGGGATTATAAACCAGGCATTTTTGTTTTCAAAACCATTAATTACAATGCCTTTCCTGTAAATCTTTTTTTTTTTTTTTTTTTTTAGCAAGAAGTAACATCAATGGATTATTGCCTAACATTAGGTATTGTGTGCATTACTTTATTTGTCAGAAATTCAATTCCTTAACACTAACACAAAGATTAAGGACTATTCTAATTCAGTGACAATAGATAGACTTTCTTTCCTTCCTGGTGCACTTACATTGTGAGGGAACTAGTAGAGAGTTGACTGTTTCACAATAAACCAGTATCTTTTCCATTTAAAAAGGAGGATTCCTCTAGACTGTCTTTTCTTCCAGAGCCATCTCTTGCATTTCCCATGGCCCAATTCAGTACAGGCCATTGTGTAAAATTGACATCTAGACCAAAAATATTAATCTTCCTCAAATAAATATGAGGGCAAGGTCCATCCAAACCAAGACACTGCAAAAAAAAAAAAAAA
>NW_016804542.1:22506-30932 GCF_001698545.2 Rhinopithecus bieti | reverse complement strand
CTATGCAGCCATAAAAAAGGATGAGTTCGTGTCCTTTGTAGGGACATGGATACAGCTGGAAACCATCATTCTCAGCAAACTATCACAAGAACAGAAAACCAAACACCGCATGTTCTCACTCATAGGTGGGAATTGAACAATGAGATCACTTGGACACAGGAAAGGGAACATCACACACGGGAGCCTATTGTGGGGAGGGGGGAGGGGAGGGATAACATTAGAAGGTATACCTAATGTAAATGACGAGTTAATGGGTGCAGCACACCAACATGGCACATGCATGCATATGTAACGAACCTGCATGTTGCGCACATGTACCCTAGAAGTTAAAGTATAATAAAAAAAAAAGAAAGAAAAAAAGCTAAACATCACTAATTATTAGTGAAATGCAAATCAAAACCACAATGAGATATCACCTCACACCAGTCAGAATGGTGTTTATTAAAAAGTCAAGAAACAATAGATGCTGGTGAAACTGTGGAGAAATAGAAACGCTTTCACACTGTTGGTGGAAATGTTAATTAGTTCAACCATTGTGGAAGACAGTATGGCAATTCCTCAAGGATCTAGAACCAGAAATATGACTTGACCCAGCAATCCCATTACTGGGCATATATCCAAAGGAATATAAATAATTCTACTATAAAGACACATGTACATGTGTGTTTATTACAGCACTAGGTACAATAGCAAAGTCATGGAACCAACCCAAATGCCCATCAGTGATAGAATGGATAAAGAAAATTTGATACATATACACCATATAATACTATGCAGCCATAAAAAGGAATGAGATCATGCCCTTTGCATATGGATGAAGCTGGAAGCCATCATCCTCAGCAAACTAACAGAGGGCCAGAAAACCAAACATCACATGTTCTCACGCATAAGTGGGAGTTGAACATTGAGAACATGTGGACACAGGGATGGAAGCAACACACACCAGGGCCTCTTTGCAGGGTGAGGGGCAAAGGGAGGGAACTTAGAGGACAGGTCAATAGGTGCAGCAAACCACCATGGCACACATATACTTATGTAACAAACCTGCACATTCTGCACATATATCCTGGAACTTAAACAAAATTTTTTTTAAAAAAAGAGAGAAAGAAAATGTATTTGGTCTCAGAGTACATATATGTACTGAATTCCTTAAATGCATGTATTGCTTTTTCTAGAAATCCCCAGGCAAATTTATTCATAAAATTAGATATTTTATTTTCAAAATTAAGTGTATGTTATGATATTAATTACAATTTTGTTATAGCTATATGCCATTGTAATTCATGATTGGACTTTTAAAAACTCATTACTCTGGCTGGGGATGGCGGCTCATGGCTGTAATCCCAGCACTTTAGGAGGCTGAGGCGGGTTAATCACCTGAGGTCGGGAGTTTGAGACCAACTGGACCAACATGGAGAAACCTTGTCTCTACCAAAAATACAAAATTAGCTGTGCGTAGTGGTGCATGCCTATAATTCCAGCTACTCGGGAGGCTGAGGCAGGAGATTCACTTGAACCCAGGAAGCGGAGGTTGCAGTGAGCCGAGATCATGCCATTACACTCCGCCAAGATCATGCCATTGCACTCCAGCCTGAGCAACATGAGCAAAACTCCATCTAAAATACAAACAAACAAACAAAAAAGAAAACCCCTCATCACTTCAGGGTCCAGCTTACAACCATTATACTAATTACCAAATTACTGTTGCTTTATTCTGGACTCTCACACAGTTATATTAGTATGAGAAAGTTCTCCCTAAGGTTTCAGTTGAATACAGAAGTCACTTTAATTTGGAGAGTTTATGCACCAAATTATACATTTTTCCTATAGGTCAGCTACCTTTTAAGAGCCTGCTACTGAAGATAACAGTTTTTCCTTAGATTTCTAAAACCATGCTATTGCTTATGCAGCATGTCACTTTGTGTGAGTTCACACATATATAAATGTGTGAGGAGGATGAGATATCTGAGATTGTAATAATTCTTTAAAATTTTTTCTCTAAACTATGGCCTCTACCACTTCCTTCTACTGTAGAAGGGGGCTTTTCCAGATATATTCTTCTTCAGCACATTAGAACTACAGAGATTTTGAGCTAGAAGAGACTTTAGAGATCATCTAGCTCAATCCTTTGCTTTATAGATACAGAAATAAGGCCAAGTAATATTTGCAATGTTATTGTTAGTTGGTGATAGAGGTTCATCTAGAACACAGTTCTCCAATTATAGTAGCTGCCTCTCTACCCATTAATCCCTGGTGAAATTGCTAGGATCCCTGTATTTTAAGAATCTGTACTGGTTTTATATTAAGGATGAATGTTATAAGGGTTTATTAAAACATCAGTTTTGAAATGTGGGTCTTGTTCACTGAGAATAGATTGGCTAAAATCATGACAGTGAAAATCTATCCAAATATTAGAAATCATCAAAAGGTGGGCTTCTTATAGAAATGATCCCATCACAATGTTAAAAAAAAGACCCAACTATCTGAAAATGGTCCATTTTAATTAAATAAGAGAAAATGAAGTGGATTCTCTATTTGTGAATGATTCCTCTGTGTTTTCTGGAAGATGAAAAGTAATAGAACATGACAAAAATACCNATCTAGCTCAATCCTTTGCTTTATAGATACAGAAATAAGGCCAAGTAATATTTGCAATGTTATTGTTAGTTGGTGATAGAGGTTCATCTAGAACACAGTTCTCCAATTATAGTAGCTGCCTCTCTACCCATTAATCCCTGGTGAAATTGCTAGGATCCCTGTATTTTAAGAATCTGTACTGGTTTTATATTAAGGATGAATGTTATAAGGGTTTATTAAAACATCAGTTTTGAAATGTGGGTCTTGTTCACTGAGAATAGATTGGCTAAAATCATGACAGTGAAAATCTATCCAAATATTAGAAATCATCAAAAGGTGGGCTTCTTATAGAAATGATCCCATCACAATGTTAAAAAAAAGACCCAACTATCTGAAAAATGGTCCATTTTTAATTAAATAAGAGAAAATGAAGTGGATTCTCTATTTGTGAATGATTCCTCTGTGTTTTCTGGAAGATGAAAAGTAATAGATCATGACAAAAATACCTGTGTATCTAACATATAGCTGTTAGATCTTTTATGTTTCCCCTACTTGATGACTTTCAAAACTAAATAGCAGTCACATTATTTTTACCCATCTTTATTTTTTTGAAACCTAATTCATTGTCTCACATAATTTACTCAAATTTATAATCTGATTAGCTGACACACGTGAATTCATAAAACAGTAAAGCCCAACCATCTAGCTCATGCTATCACTATAGATGGTTAAACCTAGGAAAAAACATAATAGCAGATATGGATAAATTAATAGCTGTAGCTGATAGTAACTGCTTATACAATTTTAAAGTGCTCAACTTTAATTTCAATAAAATTACCTTATGAAACTGGGGTAGTTTGTAAAATGACTGATAAAAGGAAAATATATACACTCAAGTAAAGTTTGAGTCACGTTCAATTCTTAGACCCCGAGTGTGTGCAGTCTTTTAGATTAACTATGGCTATCAGAAAATTTTCATTTGACATATACACATATAAATAACTACCTGCTCATCTGATCACTCTTTAAATATTCTGTAACATTTTTGAGATGGAGAGTCAAATGTCAATGTTTTGCTTTAGTTTTCCTGTTAGACTAGGTAATAGTACTTTAACTTTCATTTGAAATTATAGAAGCAATATATAAGCACAGTAAAAAAAACTAAGTGCATAGAAGAGATTTTATTTATATCAAGAATTGTTATTAAAAGTATCAAATAACTTTTCTGTATCTATTGAGTTGTTAATACATGGATTTCCTTTTTTAGTCTTAATGCAATGAATTAGACTAATAAGCTTTCTTCTAAATTAACCTTCAGTTTCTGGATTAAATCCTACTTAGGCAAGTTTTCTTGTTCTTGTAATACACTACTGGAGAGTCAGTGGTAAAGATGGTCAAATAGAAGTAGCTGGGGTGCATGGCTCTCCACAGAGAGCAATGGAAGGGGTGAGTAAATACACACCTTCAACAGAAACATCCAGGTACTCACATTGGTACTAATCAAGGAAACAACTGGGCCCACCCAGAACAGATAAAAGCAAGGTAGGATGATGGCCCACCTGGGAGTGACATGGAGTTAAGGGAACCTCCACAACCCAGAGAAGTGGTGAATAAATGTACAACCTTGGGAAACCATGCTTCTGCTATGGATCTTTGCAAGCCTCAGGTCCAGAGATAGCCTCGTGAACCCACTCCATCAGGACCTTCAGTCTGATACACAGAGCTACCTGGAGTCTCAGACAAGCAGTTGCTCAGGCACACATGTAATCATGGGAGCTTTAGATTCCCCAGCTTTCGGGGCATCCCAGCAAAAATAACTGCAACTCTGGCAAAGTGGTGACAGGACTTAGCTAGCTTGCCTTAGACAGACAAGGCAAGGGTCCCTGGAGAGCCTCTGACCCACAGGTCAGTGCCTCATCCCCACATAACATAAAAAGTAGCCTGAGAAAAAAATCAAGCTGCAGGCACTGATAAGGAAACTAGCACAAGGGGTTGTGCCTGGAGACATGCTCACAGCTGCACAGATAGGAGAACCTCCAGCCCATTCAGGTAAAATCTTGCACTAACCTCCAGCTCACTCACATAAGGGAACAAGACCTGACACAGAAATGCCTTTGTCCCTTGTATAATCAGTGGGCTCACAGGAAAATGTTTTTTCTCCTTTTGTGGGCGTGAATACAGTGGGCTCCAGTGGGTTCTGGTGGGCACTTTCCTTTCCTTTTTGGATTGTGAGGCCAGCCTCTATGAATCATCACTTCTGTTCCTAATTGGTCCTGGGTCAAGGTCCCCGGCAAAGCTTTCACTTCAGCTCCTGATAGGTGCGGGGCCAAGCTGAGCAGCGTCTCTGAATAATCCCTTCAGCCCCTGATTGGTCCCAGGCCAAGTTTTCTTTATTTTTTGAGACAGACTCTTGCTCTGTCACCAGGCTGGAGTGCAGTGGCATAATATCAACTCACTGCAACCTCTGTCTCAGCCTCACGAGTAGCTGGGACTACAGGCACTCGCCACCATGCCTAGCTAATTTTTGTATTTTTAATAGAGATGGGGTTTCACCATGTTGGCCAGGATGGTCTCGATCTCTTGACCTCGTGATCTGCCTCGGCCTTTGAAAGTTCTGGGATTACAGACGTGAGTCTCTCCATCTAGCCCCAGGCCAAGTTTTCTAATTGGTTCCAGGCCAAGGCCCCGGGCCAACCTGAGTCATGTATTCTCCAAGACAGCCTGAAAACTCAGCACATTCCTTCCTTTTCTCTGTCCATAAAACACTGGACCCCAGCCTCAGAGTGGGCAACTCATTCGGCCTCCCCTCTCTGCTGGCAGAGGGCTTTCTGCTTTCATTTACTAAATCAGCCTTGTCTCTGTGCTCCTTTATTATCTTGGACGTGAGACAAAGAACTCGGTATTATCTCAGACAACGAGAGACTGCTACATCTTGGTGAGTTGAGAATACAACGGTGGGAGATTAAACTCATGTACACACCCCTAGGAAAAAGGCTGAACCCACAAGTCAGGCAGTGATGGTCTAGGGGCCCCACTTTCATGGCACCTCACAGGATAACACCCACAGGCTTGGAATTCCAGCCAGCCACCAGTAGAAGTGCTGCACTTCCCTGGCACAGAGCTCCTAGGGGGAGTGGTGAACTGCCATCTTCGTTGTTTGGGCAACTTAGCTATTCCAGCCTGTGGGCTTTGGAGAGTCCAAACTGACCGGGGAAGACGAGATCCCCAGCACAGCACAGCTACTCTACCAAAACTTGCCAGACTGGTTCTTTAAATGAGTCCCCAATCTGTTCCTCCTCACTGGGCTGGACCTCCCAAGTGGGGCCTCCAGCTACTGCCACCAATGTTTTCTGGCCAACAGTAATTTGAAAATTCCCTGTGACAGAGCTTCCAAAGGGAGGGATGGGCTGCCATATTTCCTGTTTGGGTAAATTAGCCATTCCAGCCTGCAGGTTTTGGAGAGCCCAGGCTGACTGAAGCAGAAGTGGTATACCAGCACAGCACAGCTACTCTATTAAAGCATGGCCAGACTGCTTCTTTAAGCAGCTCCCCACTCCTATTCCTCCTCACTGGGTGAAACCTCCCAAGTGGGGCTTCCAGTCATCCCCCGCCAATGTTCTCCAGAAGACAGCCATTTGAAAACTCCTAGGAACATAGCTCCCAGAGGGAGGGGCAGGCCACCGTCTTCACTGTTTGGGTGACTTAGCCTTTCCAGCCAGTGGGCTTTGAAGAGCCCAAACCAACTGGGGTGAAAGCGGTACCTCAGCAGAGCACAGCTACTCTGTGAAAGCATGCATGGACACACTGTATTTTTACGCAAGTCTCTGACCCCCGTTCCTCCTCACTGAGTGGAATCTCCCAACTGGGCCCTCTAACCATACCCAATAGTGTTGTACGGCCTATAGATATTCAAAAACTCCCTAGGATGGAACTCCCAGAGGGAGGGGCAAACCATCATCTTTGCTGTTTGCTTGACTTAGTTCCAGCCTTCCTTCAGGCTTTGGAGAGCCTAAGTGGTCCGGGGGTGGAAGCAGTATCCCACACAGCACAGCAGCCCCATGAAAACACGGCCACACTGCTTTTGCAAGTTAGTACCCAACCCTATTCCTCATCACCAGGTAGTGCCTCCAAAGCAGGGTTTCTGGCTACCCCACTGGTGTTCTCTGGCTGAAAGAGGTTTCAGGCCTCTTTGGGAGGGAGCTCTCAGGAAGAAGGGTGGACTGCCATCTTTGCTGTTTGGAAAACTTAGCCGTTCCAGCTTTTGGGCTTTGGAGTATCTGAGGCAATCAGGAGCTGAAGTAGACTACTAGCACAGCACAGCTGCTCTAGGAAAACGTGGCCAGACTGCTTTTTAAAGCAGGTCCCTGATCCTATTTCTCCTAACTGGATGAGAACTCCCATCCTGGGTCTCCAGTCACCTCCTACAGGGGCATTCGGGCCAGAAACTGGTCCATACCACCTTGGTGGGGACAGAGCTTCCAGAGGAAGGGACAAGCTGCCATCTTTGTGGTTTTGCAGGCTTCAGTGGTGATACCTACAGGTTCTGGGAAATATGAGGCAACTAGGGACTGGAGTGGACTCCCAACATACTGCAGCAGCACTACAGAAAATTGGCCAGAATGTTAGAAGAAAAAAAAAAAAATTTATAGACCAGCAACCTCAAAGATTGAAGGTAGATAAGCCCACAAAATGAGAAAGAATCAGCTCAAGAATGCTAAAATCTCAAAAGCCAGGGCTCCCTTTTCCTTGAAATGACCACATAACCTCTCCAGCAAGGGTTTGGAACTGGGCTGAAGTGGAGATGGTTGACAGGGCAGAAGTAGAATTCATAATATGGACAGGAACAAAGTTCACTGAGTTAAAGGAGCACATTGTAACACAATTCAAGGAAGCAAAAGTTATGAAAAAGCATTGCAGGAACTGAGAGAAAAAATAGTATAAGGAAGAATGTAGTCAACCTGATAGAGCTGTAAAACAGAATAAAAGACTATCATAATAAATTCACAAGTATTAATAGCAGAGTAGACCAAGCAGAGGAAAGAATCTCAGAGCTTGAAGACTGACTTTCTGAAATAAGACAGGCAGGCAAGAATAGACAAAAAGAATGAAACAGAGTAAACAAAACCCTCAAGAAATATGGAATTATAGGCAGGGCACAGTGGCTCACGCCTGTACTCCCAGCACTTTGGGAGGCTGAGGCAGGCAGATCACTTAAGGTCAGGAGTTTAAGACAAGCCTGGCCAACATGATGAAACCCTGTCTTTACTAAAAATACAAAAATTAGCCAGGCATGGTGGCACATGCCTGTAGTTCCAGCTACTTCGGAGGCTGAGGTAGGAGAATGAACCCAGGAGGCGGAGCTTGCAGTGAGCCAAGATCACACCATTGCACTCCAGTCTGGGTGATAGAGTAAGACTCCATCACACACACAAAAAAAAAAGTAAAAAAGAAAAAAGAAATATGGAATTATTAGAGACCAAATCTATGACAAATTTTAACCACTTGATGATCATGAGACATTTTCCCAATGTCATATAATAAATACAATAAAATTTCTGAGTTGGTTCCTAGTAGTGTGTTTGTGCATGCTTATATATTCACATGTAAATATATATATATGGACAAGCTGATGATCAAAAATTATATGAACCACCATTAAACATTTACAGAAATTGATATTCAGCTAAGTGGCCATTACTAGCTTATTTTACATTACTCGATTTTTACATTACATTACCAGTTTGTTTTACACTGTTTCATAGTCTATATTAATTAATTAAATTAATTAATTAATAACTAAGATCACAGTGGCAGAACAGAAAAGCTATTTTATCAATATGTTTTGATCT
>NW_016804542.1:19923-21604 GCF_001698545.2 Rhinopithecus bieti | reverse complement strand
AAAAAAAAAAAAAAAAAAAAAAAAAAAAAAAAAAAAAAAACCATGATTGCTGAACAATTGAAAGGATTTAAAGTGAAATACCCATGCTGTCTTTCCTTTCTTCTACATTCTCTTTACCATCAGATTGGTGCTGAAAGAGGTCTTAGACTCCTTGGGCAAGTTTACAACTTACCTCTTTTATCCTCTGGTTCCAGTGCAGTAAGCATTTCATGAAGAGGGAACTGAAAAACCTCATTTAGGCCTCCTTTCCTAAGCCAAGTACTCTAGCACAATTTACCAGGGAGAATAGAGATATGAAATTGGAGATGTTTTAAGGATTTGCCCATTATTAATGAAGTAACTTGAGTTTTCTTTTCTGTACATCGATCTTCTTTATTCCAGCAGCTCTCAGTGGGGGTAATTTTGCCCACCCAGGAGACATTTGGCAATGTCTAGAGACATGTTTGGTTGTCATAATTTGAGGAT
Organism: Rhinopithecus bieti; assembly: GCF_001698545.2. Lineage (NCBI taxonomy): Eukaryota > Metazoa > Chordata > Mammalia > Primates > Cercopithecidae > Rhinopithecus > Rhinopithecus bieti. Next base: position 21,139 of record NW_016804542.1, on the reverse strand, counting down.
ATACTACTATCAGATAGACAAAAGTCAAGGATGCAACTAAGACACTCTACAATGCACAGGACAACCCCTCCAACAAAAAATAATTATCTGGTCTGAAATGTCAATAGTGCTGAGGTTGAAAAATCTAACAATCAAGGACTGTGAAGGAAAAAAAGAGAATTGGTAGAGCTGCCAAACTATACTCAAACCCTAAATGATAGCCATTTTCCATTTTAAAATTAGTTTAAAATAAAGACATTTATTTCTTCTCCCTATTCTGTGAGAAGTCCAGTACTCTATTTTAATCAATTAATCTGTTTTGAATGTGTAGAATTTACTTGATTAAAAAGTATCATACAGGAGGTCCAAGATGGCTGAATAGGAACAGCTCCAGTCTACAGCTCCCAGTATGAATGATGCAGAAGACGGGTGATTTCTGCATTTCCAACTAAGGTACCAGGTTCATCTCACTGGGGCTTGTCAGACAGTGGGTGCAGCCCACGGGGCATGAGCCAAAGCAGGGCAGGGCATTGCCTCACCCGGGAAGTGCAAGGGGTCAAGAAATTCACTTTCCTAGCCAAAGGAAGCTGTGACAGACGGTACCTGGGAAATCAGAACACTCCCACCCTAATACTGCATTTTTCCAATGGTCTTAGCAAACGGCACACCAAGAGACTATATCCCTCACCTGGCTTGGAGGGTTCCACTCCCACGGAGCCTCACTCACTGCTGGCACAGCAGTCTGAGATCGAACTGCAAGGTGGCAGTGAGGCTGGGGGAAGGGCATCTGCCATTGCTGAGTCTTGAGTAGGTAAACAAAGTGGCCAAGAAGCTTGAACTGGGTGGAGCCCACCGCAGCTATAGGAGGCCTGCCTGCCTGCCTCTGTAGACTCCACCTCTTGGGGCAGGGCGTAGCTGAACAAAAGGCAACAGAAACTTCTGCAGACTTAAACGTTCCTGTCTGACAGCTTTGAAGAGAGTAGTGGTTCTCCCAGCAGGGAGTTTGAGATGTGAGAACGGACAGACTGCTTCCTCAAGTGGGTCCCTGAGCCCCATAACATAACAATATTAACCTTAAATGTAAATAGGCTAAATAATCCAATTAAAAGACACAGACTGGCAAAGTGGATAAAGAGTCAAGACCCATCAGTTTGCTGTATTCAGGAGACTCATCTCACATGCAGAGACACACATCGGCTCAAAATAAAGGGATGCAGGAACATCTACCAAGCAAATG
>NW_016804542.1:12214-16421 GCF_001698545.2 Rhinopithecus bieti | reverse complement strand
GGTCAAAAAAATTATTTAATTAAATTCACATTTAATGTGAGTCATATTCACGTTTCAGTATATATTTTTAAATTATAACTGGCTAGATATATTATGCTAAGGCAGTGACAAACTAAAGAACTATCTTTGTAGAGCTGAAAGATTCAGAATTTCACTGAAATTTTCACTTTGGATATTCATCCTTCATCAGATATATGACATTTCTACAACAATCTCAATTAGGATAAAAAAGAAATAATTTGAGGAAGATTTATAGTTTCTGTGACTACAATCATCAGTACCATAAAAGCCCAGGTTCAAAGAAGTAAGAAATCATATTTTGAATGTTGCTAATGTAGTAATATTAAGAGCAACAGTTTAGAAAATATGCTTCACCAGGAATTAGGAGATCCTGATTTTAGTACTAGTACTATTTGTAACTTGCTGTTTGAGCTTCAGTATATCTAATAACCTTCTTAGGCTGCATGCAATTTGCTCATTTGTAAGGAGTGAGTTCTATTTATCATTGTATCTAGACCTAGAATTATGTCTGATAAAGTAGATTGTTTGTTGAAGCAAGTTGTAGAAAAATTACTAAAACAGGACAGAAAACAGTAGCTTTACATACCTCCGGTGTTAGTTCTACGTAAAACATGAAGCAGCTTTCCATTCTTTGCTTCCCTTCCACTTCCAAGCACCCTTTCTTGTATTTGCAGTGTTGATGGTCTCATGTCTTTATTTTTCTATCTCTTCAAATTTCATCATGTTTGCAGTACCACTGTGCCTTTGATCCATGTTCTTTCTCACAGAGTAATAGTTTCCCCTGGCATTTTTCCAAAGCTAACATGACTCAATTACGTCTGATCTAGGAGTCGTCTCTTTTCTAAACCCTATTCTTGACTTGGGGGTAGACGCTGGGACATTTGGCGAACTCCAGTTGTGAAATTTCAGTCACCCCCAAATTCTGGTGATAGTATTTTAAGGTCAGGGCATGATGACTTCTTGGCACCCCTAGAATTCTACTATATAAACAGACATCTGCTTTAAGGATAATTAATTTTTTTACTTCATAGATTGCACATGGCAATAAGAATGAGATTCAATTGATTTTAAAGTGCTTTGAAAAAGTTAAATGCTACAGTATCTAAAATTTATGTTATGCCTCCGTTTTCCTCAGTCTGTCATACTTAAGTGCCTATAATCTTGCCTTTCTCCAGCCAGTCCTGGCTTCCTTTAAATCCCATTGGAAAACTAGCTGTCTCATCATGTGAGTTTACTTATTGTCAGCAACACTATTACAGCATGCTTGTTTCTACTTCTGTGCCTCCTTAGATTCCTGATTATAATGCAGTGAGTTAACCTTCTAGCCACTGCCTCTTAACCCAATCAATTAAATCAGTTATTGTTTTGTTTGTTTTTTGCCTTTTTCAGCATCAGATCTATATGGGTATCTATAGCATCTACTTTCACCTTAGGCCTGGATTTCTTTTTTCTTTTTTTTTCTCTTTTTTTTTTTGAGATGGAGTTTCACCTTGTCGCCCAGGCTGGAGCACAATGGTGCAATCTCGGCTCACCGCGACCTCCACCTCCCAGGTTTAAGCGATTCTCCTGCCTCAGCCTCCCGAGTAGCTGGGATTACAGGAATGCGCCATCACGCCCAGCTAATTTTGTATTTTTAGTAGAGATGGGGTTTCTCCTTGTTGGTCAGGCTGGTCTCGAACTCCCAACCTCAAGTGATCTGCCTGCCTCAGCCTCCCAAAGTGCTGGGATTACAGGCGTGAGCCACTGCACCCAGCCTATGCCTGGATTTCTAAGTATATAACTCCTGGAGAAGGTTTCTTTCTGTTACGCCAATAAGTGGATGGCAGTACCTAGGTTATGGCTCTGTTACCTAAATAAATGGATATTTAATAGGAATCCATTTCATATAAACGAGATTAGTGTGATTTTAAACATAGATTAGTGGTTTCTTGACAATCTCCACTCTTGTCCTCCACTAATGGCTCTCCCATGGAGAGTGTAGGAAACACATTTTTTTCTCAATGCACATAATAGGCACTCAATGTTTCTTGCATTGAATTTGTTTGAGAGAAGATTCATAGTCGTGAAAGGCTAGATTATGTCGCAAAGGAATGATGTGTGATTGAGGTGATAGGTATCCTAAGTACCTTGATTTGATCAGTATACCTTGTATGCATGTATTAAAGTACCACATGTACCCCATAAATATGTACAATTATTATGTATCAATTTAAAAAGAAAACAGTGTTAATTTCTAAAGGATCACTTCAATAGTTGTCAACTAATAGTTATTGGTTGTCTATAGTCAAGTCATGTAATGGTTACAAAGACTAATAAGGCAAAATCCTGACTCTTACAAGGCTTGTAAAATACCTGACCAATATCTATACTGAGATTCACCAAGTCTGAGATATTTGGAAGTCTAAGACAATTTAGTTTTATCACCTCATTTCATTTATTTGGAAATTGAGGTTCAGAGAGATTCAATACCGTGTCCAAAGTAATACACATCGTTAGCAACAAAACCAGGTCTAGAACCAGTGACCTTTGAATCCTGGCCAGTCTTCTTTCTCTTACATGCTACTGCCTGATATTAGGCTTAGATATAACAAAGTAGACATGTATCTCTGACATATTTTCCCTGGTTATTTTGCACCTTATCTAAAGACCTATCTTGAGATTAAGTATTAAGCTGTCATTCAGTAGCTTACTTGAGTTAAAATTCAGAGGAACGTTTATAGGAGGGCTTATGCAAGGTTTATGCAAAATATGTGAATGTGTCTGAATCCACCTGCAATGTTCTACCTCCTCCCAGTCTATGGAAAAATGTCTCAACAGAGTAAGATATCTTTAGTTTAATAATTTAAAACAAGTGGTATTTGTAAAACACCTAAATATGAATAGTACAAAAGACCACCATGGTTGAGAAGAGAATATACAAACTTACACTCTGTGTTTTCATGTCTGTTTTTCATCTTTTTTGTACATCTTCATCAAAGTCACATTGACAAACCTAATAGGAAGCAGCACATTTAGTGATTGTGGACAGAGCATGGTGAAAATTTCATTATGGATATCATCACTAAGATCACTTTTTATTTATAACGTTTATCACTATATCACCTGAGTTTCACCACATTTTTAAAGGTATTTAAGTCTTTAATACCTTTTCTTTTTGAGACAGTCTCACTTTGTCACCAAGGCTAGAGTGGAGTGGCGCAATCATAGCTCACTGCAGCCTTGACCTCCTCAGGCGCAGGTGATCTTCCCACCTCAACCTCTTCAGTAGCTGGGACCACAGGTGCATGTCACCACAACATTTGGCCAATTAAAAAAAGAAAATTGTGGAGATGGGGTCTTGTCATCTTGTCCAGGCTGGTCTTGAACTCCTGGTCCAAGAGATCCTTCTACCTCAGCCTTCCGAAGTTCTGGGATTACAGGAGTGAGCCAGTGCAGCCAGCCTTTAATACATTTTTTCAGGGGATATCTTAATGGACTTTGAGTCTTATCAGTTGACAGAATAATTATCATCTAGATAGGCTTGTTAGAACTGCTTTCAGAAAAGCTCATCTGATAACTATTCAAATTCATCATAGTTATATCTCTGCTAAAAAAGTATATGATATTGGGGAAGCTTGTATCATTGATGATTGGATGAAAGAGAGATAATCATTAAAAAAATCTGTACTGGAATTTCTTATTTATAAAGTGAAATGGCCATTTAACATTTCAGAAATACATGTGAGTTATTTGAAAGACTGCTTTAGAACTGGCACAATGTAACTACTTACCCAAGAGAGTAACACTAAAAAGACAACAACGATTATTGTGTGCATTGAATTTTAAAAGAAATTATTAGTACTCTTGAGGAAAGTCAAACAATGCCTCATTTAAGGTGTCAAATTATATCTTTTATGCACTATGAAACAAAATACAGTGCAGCTTCTGTATGGACAGAGTGGGTTTCACTCAACAGAGCAAGAATTCTAAGAGTTCCTAAATGTGATCTGGGCTCCGAATCGTTATTTGGATTTTCTTTCATTCCATCTATACTGCTAAGAAGTTTTTTTTTTTGTTTGTTTGTTTGTTTTTAAGGGATAATTGCTTGTTTAGTTCTTATTGTCTTCTAATTTTAATACTTTATTTCATATGTGTAAAAAAATTGGATTAATTATGTAAGTACCAGCTATCTTACATTTACGAATTA
>NW_016804542.1:7558-9113 GCF_001698545.2 Rhinopithecus bieti | reverse complement strand
AGCCTAAAGAAAAATGATGTCAGATCATTTACCTTAGTCAAAATAAGATTAAATTTTCTAGAGTCATTAGTGAGATTCTGCATGATAAATAGATGGATTTCTATATACTTGAGTGGAAAATACCAAGTATTTACTTTTTTTAAATTTATAATTTCATTTCTGGCTTTTGAAATTTCTTTACATATTGACTGACTTCATTCTTCTTTAGGCTTTTTGGCCTATCACTGTAGGCCCCTTTACTGCTGAGAGGAAAAAGTGAATAGGCTAACGTGAAAACAATTTACAGACAGCCAAACACATCCAACCCAATTGACTTCAAAGCAACTGTATTTATTTTGATTCTGTGGGTTTATTTTGTTTAAAAAGTGAATTACCTAAACATTTCTGCAAATATTAAACTCATTAGGTTGAGCATTTTTTTCTTTTATATCAAATGAATATAAAGATAATTATTTTTGTGGAGGTTTTCTTGAAATAGGTTAAAATAGGAGCAGAATTTGAAGCCATCTGTTGGATAATACTTGAAAACTAGTAAAAAACTGTTAGAATGATAAATTACCAATAGACAAGGAAGCCATCTATTGCCACTCCTTTTCAGCATAGTATTGGAAGTCCTAGCCAGAGCAATCAGGCAGGAGAAAGAAATAATGGGTATCCAAACAGGAAAGCAGGAAGTCAAACTGTCTCTCTTTGCAGATGACATGATTCCACATCTAGAAAACCCCAAAATCTTGGCCCAAAAGCTTCTCTAGCTGATAAGCAACTTCAGCAAAGTTTCTAGAATACAAACTCAAAGTATGAAAATCACTAGCAGTCCTATACACCAACAAAAACCAAGTCAAGGGCCAAATTAGAAAGGGAATCCCGTTCACAATTGCCACAAAAAGAATAAAATACTTAACAATACAGCTAACCAAGGAGATGAATGATCTCTATAATGAGAATTACAAAACACTGCCCAAAGAAATGGCCATATACTGCCAAAAGCAATTTAAAGATTCAATGCTATTCCCATCAAACTACCAATGACACTCTTCACAGAACTATAAAAAACTAATTTAAAATTCATCTGGAACCAAAAGAGCCCAAATAGCCAAAGCAATCCTAAGAAAAGAAAACAAAGCTGGAGGCATCATACTACCTGACTTCAAACTATACTACAAGGCTACAGTAACCAAGACAGCATGGCACTAGCACAAAACAGGCACATAGACCAACAGAACAGAATACAGGGACCAGAAATAAGGCTGCACACCTACAACCACCTAATCTTTGCCAAAGCTGACAAAATCAAGCAATGAGGAAAAGACTCTCTATTCAATAAATGGTGCTGGGATCACTGACTAACCACATGAGAAGAATGAAGTTAGACCCCTTCCTTACACCATACACAAAAATCAACTCAAGATGGATTAAAGACTTAAGTGTAAAACCCAAAACTATAAAACCCTAAAAGAAAACCTAGGCAATACCATCCTGGACATAGGAAAAGGAAAATTTTCTTGACAAAGACAACAAAAGCAATCACAACAAAAGCAAAATTGACAAGTTTGAT
>NW_016804542.1:0-3370 GCF_001698545.2 Rhinopithecus bieti | reverse complement strand
CCTACAAACATAGACTCTTCTCTCTCATATTACAGTAATTCTAACACACGTGTATAATTAAAAAATAAAAATTTACTCAAAATACTTTTCAATACATATTTAGCTTATAGGCTGGAGATTGATTTTAAAGAAACCGGACATTATTTCTGTGTGTTAGAGCAATTTGAGAAAATATTGAATTCACTTTATAAGGTTTTAATGCTTTTGTATACGACTCAGAATTGGACAGCAAGGTTCCTAGCATTTAAAATTTTCTATTCTCCTCTGTTTATGTTCCAGTTATTGAAATATTCTTATTTTAGCTTATTTTATATTACTACTCTCCTTTGTTTATGTTCCAGTTATTGAAATATTCTTAATTTATGCCATTTTATATTTAACATTTCCACACTTATATTGCTTTATTGTCACTAATGTGGATGAAAAGAGGCAAAGTGTAAACTATTTGAAGAGATTTATTCTGAACCAAATAAGTGTGACCATGGCCCATGACACAGCCCTCAGGAGGTCCTGAGAACACATGCCCAAGGTAGTCAGGGTAAAGTTGGTTTTATACAGTTTAGGGAGGCATGAGATGTCAATCAAGTACATTTAAGAAATATATTGGTTTAGTCCAGAAAGGCAGGACAGCTCAAAGCAGGAGGGATTCCAGGCTATAGATAAATTTAAACATTTTCTGGTTGACAATTGGCTGAGTTTATCTAAAGACCTGGTATCAATAAGAAGAAAATGTCTTGGTTAAGATAAAAGGTTGTGGAGACCAAAGTTTTGTCGTGCAGATGAAGTGTCCAGGTACCAGGCTTTAGAGAGAATAGGCTGTAAAATGATTCTTATCAGACTTAAAGTCTGTGTTGACTTTAATGCCAGAGAGGCATAATGAGGCGTGTTTGACCCCCACTTCCCGTTATGGCCTAAAACAGTCCCTCAGATTAAATTTTAAGAGTCCTGGTGAGGAGGAAGTCTATTCACATGGTTGGGGGTGGGAGTAGGGGTTGGGGCTTAGAATTTTATTTTTGGTTTACATCTTCCCCTTTCTGGCCAAGATTTGCTAGAGACAATATCAAAGGCCAGCAAATTGTTATTTTGTCTCATAGCATTTCCAGGGTGGCATGGCTGCCTGCTCTGAGTCTATCCTGTCCTTTGGTGGGGCTCCCTGTGGCAAAGGGCCTTAAGAGTCGAAAGACTTATTATAGCCAATTAATTGTTCTAGGCCAGATAGGAATAGATGTGGACAGGCATTCATTACCTCTTACAGTTATTAGTTTAAGTAAAAAGCCAACAACCAAAACCAAAAGGCAAATTTACAAGACTGATTTATTTTTAACTTCCGCGTGTTGAGATACTGTAAGCTTGGTTTTGTTACAGGCTTATAGCAATTAGTTATACAAAACAAAACATTGCTCTAAAATAATTTAAAATATGTGTATATATCTCTATATATCTGTATTTGTCTTCACCACTCATGACTGGGAGTATTATATCCAGGAGGCTTTGTTACAAGATATTTATATTATGTTAGTAAATATTTTCCTTTAATTCTATAGTAAGCAGAAAACATGCTATAGTTGGGGTGGATGCAAAAGTGACACATAATCATTTAGAAGGCAACTGAAGGTGCTTTACCAGGTGTTTAGGCATCTTTGTAGCCCTTCTTGATTTGGAAGCTTTGACCTTGGCCTCATTTTATCCCTCATAACTGGTCCTTATTATCTTATGTGCCTGCCTTTTCTGCAACAGTCCCTGAGCCTAGAGGGAGGGTGCTTGTATAGTTTTAGAAGCCCAGCTTTCACAGTGAAACAGATTCCAGCCCAGTGGGATGCCAGATGAAGGAGATTCATATCTCTGGTCTTCAGAATGCCATGATTTTTGTTTCCTTGGAAGTAAAACAAGGAGAGATAAATAACAAATGTTTGACAATTATTTGGCAATCACAGGAGGAATTTTTGTGTCAGAACAGAAAAGGAAACCTATTCCATCGGGGCATCAACTAAAAGTATGAAGAAAAAGCATAATCTGGTACTCTCCAGAGGATTATTGTAACCAAGAAATAATGATTCAATCTGCACTCAAACAAAATAAGTTAGGGCTGAAATCTAGTATTAAGTGCCACACTTTTCCTTTGAAATAATCTCTCTAGTTGTTGTTTTTTTTTTTTTTTTTTCCTATTAAAGAGAAATTACGGCAAGTCTGATTATTTGCATAAAATGCAGCAAGAATCGATTGGTCACATAGACTCCTTTTAAGTTGGCTTTGCTGGAACTGTACCTAAAAATACACTATTATAGACTGTATCTTGTTAAAACAACTAGGGCCTCCAATTGTTTGTTTTAAAACTCTTACTGAACTTATGCCAACAGTTATATTGTCAAAAAATTACTATCTGAATTTTGGAGAACTCAGAAAGGCAAATTTGCTTACAAAAACAAGCTTTACCCAAAAAAAACTTAAAAGAAAAAGATATTCTTGACCCTTCTTTAACCAGACCAGCGGCTATTAAACAAGATGTTTGTTTACCTTGGAAATACCATTTACAAACTAAACAGCTCATGAGCACTATCAGGTATTGTAGAATTTAGAAGCTCCTCATAATTAATCCTAGAAAAGAGGCTCTCTAGTTATCAGGTAGCAAGATTTTATGTAAACCATTTTTATTTTATCTTGAAAGTCTTTTGGGAAACATTCTTTCATTAGCCTAGGGGTAGTTTCCATTCACATTCCATCACAAGACAGTAAATGCTCCTTGTAGTGGAAATTCTCTAGTTCAGTCGTTGTCATTGAGAAGTACTCACAGTTTTTTTTGCCATTAGCCCTGATAAATGCTCCACACAAAGGACTGTGCAGTGGAGAATCTGTCCTGATTAGCACTCCAGCTTCTACCCTATACTTTGTGGGCTGAGGCGATTTTACTAGTTCCCATTTAGCATGTCCAATTAACATTTCCTAAAAGAGCAGACTTGCATGCCTTCAGTTTCATAGTACTAGAAAGAGGAAACATCCCCAGTCAGATGCAGTACCTGTTTTCATAAGATATTTAGGTAAAGGAGTTATAACTCCCTTCCATAAAGCTTGTTTCAACATCTTACATTTTATAATTCTATTAACCTGTGTGTTTATATGTTCTAGCCCCAGGAACCCTTTCTTGCCCCCAGAGCATTTCACCTTTTCTGGTGAAAAGGGTTTGGGTTCGCAGCAGAGAGTTTCATCTGTAAGACCTATGAGGGACCGCAAATTTGGTAAGGCTTCTGAAAATGTCCTATGATTCTCTGGGAGGGGCACTTATCTGTAAGGGGCCCCTTAGCCCCCAAATGTACCATGACCTGGGTAACAGGCATATTTGATGGGAGGATATTCCAGTTATCGTAAAGGCAGT
>NW_016804541.1:1606846-1616191 GCF_001698545.2 Rhinopithecus bieti | reverse complement strand
CAACTCTTCTAGGCCTCTTTAGGGTTAAGGCGTACTCCCTTCTGAGAATTTCTGGTCTAACCAGTTGTCTAGTTTCACGTCCTGTTTCTGTGGATTGTTTGTAACCAGCTTTTGCTGTAACTGTTACTGCTGATTAATATCTTGCTAATCATAGGTTATAGAAAGACTGTATTTCCGTTTTAAGGCTCTGTTAGAAATTACTGATGCACACACTATATTGTAAATTCTTATCTCTGTATATTGTACTTCTGCATACAGATGTTATATTAAAGAATTACTTCATCCCCATGTGACCATCTCACCTCATAATCAAATGACCCTAAATCCCTCACTAACCTACCCCCGCCCTCACTGAACTTAATAAATGCTGGCACATCCAGTGCATTGTTGGCACTGTGGGACCAGAAGGTGCTGACCCCCCTGGACCCAGTTTTCACTATCTTGTGTGTGTCTATTATTTCTCGACCTGCTGATCCTCCTGGGAACAAAGAGAGAGTCCCGTTGCATTGTGGGCTGCTGGTCAGATCCCACAATATTTACCAGGTGCTCTTACATGTGTTTTCTTATTTGATGTGTACCTCACACCAGCCTTGGAAAGGGGATAGGACTGTTCCCTTTTATATGGAGAAGGATGCTCTGAAACTTCAAGGTATTTGCTCACAAACTCACAGAAGTGATCCAGGCAGATGTTCAGGGCTCTACCCACTATATAAGCCTAATTCAGGTGAGGTTTGCAGTTCTGGGTGCCAATAGGTTTCACACAACAGTCAGTTTGCATTGGTTGGTAGTAACTGTGCTGTGTTGAGAAGATTCTGAGGCTGTTTGGACTCAAGAGAAAAGAGTATCTTAACTAGCAATGTCTGGCAAGACATAAAATTAAGGAGCAATACCATGCCTCCTACAGATTTTCTGCCTTGGCACAGTGTTTGAGATCATGGGCTTAGGAGGGATGAAGGCCTAAGTCAGCGCCTGACTCGGTCTCCCCACTCAACCTTCTGAGTCTTGGTTTCCTCATCTGCTATCAAAGGCCATAATATTAACTTCCCCACAGAATTGTTTCTTTTTGTTCTCAACCCAAACTTATTTTCACATGAAAAGAAGCACCACCCTTATCTAAAAGGACAAATCGTGCAGAGAAATCTATGAACAGCATCCATTCTAGACTTAACAATTCAATCAATAAAAGTAGCAAAGTACAGGAGGGGATGAGCTGGGCTTCGAGTTAGGAATGCTGGCATCTGTCCCAGTTTTCCCTTCATAATTTGTTCTAGGGCTATGGAGGTGCCCGTAAAGGACTCTCATTCCTATTGCAAGACAAAGAAAATGCAATCCAATGCAATGTTTCAATCATGGAGTCTTTATTGGACACAGGCTGGCATGAGTTGACGGCACATGAAAATCAGCAAGGTAGTTTCCAAAATAATATATAAGCCTTTCTTAAAAGTAGGTCCTGTTTGTCAGTCTTGATGAGTTCTGTCTGACCTGTGTAATCATCAGCACATGAGTTAGTTTTTTAAATAACGGTTTCTTAATCTAGAAAATGAGATTGTTGGAACACAATTTTTTTAAAAAGAGTAATTTTCCTACTGGGAAAAGGAGTATGAGAACTATGTTTGTCAATTTCCTAACTTTCTTGGTGTTATATTGTCTTTGTAGTAATGAAAATAATGGTAATAATACCATAATTTAATATCTTTTTAAACTGTTACTCTTCCCTTTAGAATCAATTTATTTTCTCTTCTTATCTTTCTGGTGGCTTTGATTACCTCTCTTACTTTTACAATTTTGTAACACTTTTATTTTGTAAGCATTCATTTTCCTTGCAGAATGCAGCATGTGAGCATTATGTGCATGCTTTGCTCATGATAATAACTGAGATATGCCAGAAAACCTCCCATCCTGAAATATATCCTCCTCACGCATGAAGCTCCATGTTTCTAATAGTGGAATCCATCCCTCTGACTTGTGTTGTCTTTGCAGCTACAAATGCTCACAGGAAGAACAGCAGCTTCAGTCCCTAAACCTTGGTGCAGCTGAGTTTATTAGAGATTTTCCAGACCTTAACAAGAGCCTGTGACAGTACTAAGACCCTGGGGATGGTGAGAAGGAGGCTGGAACCAGGAGGCTGCTGCATTTTACAGGATACTGGAGTGCAAGTCTCAATCAAAGGCTAGAGTTAAAAAAGACATGCCTCTCAGATCCCTCTACCTTTAAGCATCTTTTTTTAAATTAATAATTGGATATTGACCATTAAAACCACCACATGTATAGGAGTTTGTTGTCTAAAATTTGTATTATAGATATAATTGAAATGTTTAGAAATCTTTATAAGTAAGAAAATCATTACTACTTGGGTCAGAAGCAATGCAAGTCAAGCTTAGGTCTATGGTTTTTGTTCCTGATCAGTAACATGTAGACGATTTGCATTCTCTTACCCTCTCTAAATCTGGAAAGATGCACTTCATAGTGTCTCTAATCTCACACATTTTAACTTTCACTTTTAATTGTTGAAAATGTCATTCTGAAACCCAACAATGAATGAATGAATGTGTATATACTCATCATATACGTGTACACACACACAAATAAAACCTGTATCTCAGAGCCCACATATCTTCTTTAAGCTGCTCTTTCAGGAAGATTTATGACACTCTGCTTTACAAAGAAAGTTTAAAAGAGAGAAAGAAAACGAAATGAAACAGTGACTGTTCCCTAGTGCAATTACTCTGTCAAATACTCCCCTAGGGAAAGGAATTTGCTCTTATTGTGAAATAAATTAATATAGAAACCAGACTCCTGCGGTAACTTTTCTTTATCCCCAGGCAGTATTTTCCCACTAGTGCTCTCAAAATTCACTTTTGGTGATACACATATGGGAGGTTGGAAATAGCTAGAAATTATACGTTTGAATTTTAAATATATTCCCATTTCCATAAATGTTAGCAGCTCCCCAAATTATCAGGGAGTACACAATTGTTTAGAGATCGCCTGCCTCAGAAATCAATTGCTTGTTCTCTTCATCCTCGATGGGGGGTGGAGAAGGAGAGGGAGCACTTTCTCTTACCATCTTTTCAATCCCACAAATCAGAATTTCTTTCCCAGAAGCTGTCACTTGCCCAGAAAATTTGGAATGACAAGGTCCATTGGGCTGCAAGAAGAGTGTAGACACACCCAAGCTTAGTTAGTCCTTTTCCCAAAATCCACAACTCAGCATTCACCGGGAACCTTCACTCCCCACATGCCAGCCCAAGCCCTCCATGATTCCTAATTAGGCGTTCACTGCTCAATTAGTGCCCCATTAGCCTCGGACCATGTTAACTTCAAACCACTGGTCACGTTTCTCTTCACTTCAGCCATAATTATGAATGGATAGAACTTACAATCAATCATGGAAACCCTTGCCAGCTGAAATTCACTCTAATCTTAAAACAACATAAGAGCAGTATATATAAAATCAATTAGGGACTGTCTTAACCAAACTACAGAGCAAAGCAGGGCCTTTTAGGAGGTGGCTATTCAAGGGGGAAAAATCTGGAATATATAGTGCAAATAAACATCAGGCACATGGAAATGAAGATAATGACTAAATGCTCCATGCTGACCTTTATGATTTGAGAGTCTGTGCCTTCCCTTTCTATGTCATGGAAACCTTACTGATGAACAGGTATAAACCTCTTTTTGTTGCTTCCTAGGGACAGACATTTCCATCTCTAAGTTATTTCACTTAGAAACAACTAATATTTATTGAGCTCTTACTTTGTACCAGGCTTTAGTCTATGGGCTTTATATGTTTTAACTTGTTTAATTCACACTGTGCTGAAAGTTATCTTTCCTATCTCCATTCAATAGGAAAGAAAACTGAGGCTTAAAGATCATAGATACCACCACACAGAGTAGAAAGCAAGAAGACCCTGTGGACGAGAGGTTCTACGTCCTATGCTACATTGTCTACTAGAAGGATTTTAAAAAGCCAACAGGTTTAATAACAATAAGTATCTTATCTATCATTTATTAAGTGTCTACTACAGTATGTTCTTTTGCACACACACGCGTGTGTGTGTGTAAGTATAGTGTGTCTGCACTCTTATTTTCCGAACGATGCTGGCTCTTATACACACAAATGAAATAATGTTGGCAGGATAATGAACTGATTAAGAGCACAAGCTGTGGAGTCAGACTCTCAGATCAAACCTCAGCTCCACCATGGCTAGCTGTGTGACCTTGCGCAAATTACTTGAACTTTCTAAGCCTCGTCTAGAAAAATGAAGGCAATAATGGCAACTACTTGGTGGGGTGGTTGTGAGGATGAAAGGAAATAATCTCAGGGAAAGGCTTAGAACAGAGCCCAGTGCATAGTAAAACTTAAATGAATACTGTAATTATTTTCCTCTGTTGACAGAGAAGAGATTTTTACAGTCAATAGGTAGCCTGGCCTGTATGACTCCTCCACTAAAAATATAACTGGTTACATTGTGGTTTCACACCAATAAACACTAAGAGATGAGAGACTTTTCTTTTTTATGGTGTTGATTTAGTTTGGTTTCGTTGGGCAGTTCAAAAAGCACATCTTTTGACCCATTCCCGGTATTCTCCGCAAATTGCATGGACTAAAGGAGACAAATCCAGTGAAGGGTGAGAAAGGGCTACAGAAACAGAAAGGAACGCAAAAAACATTGTCTAATTCTAAGAAATTATAAATTACTTTCACTAGAAGGGACATTAAGGCATCGTATTCTTTTCTATTAATTCTTATTATAAACAACACATTCTCAGTGTACAGAATTTAGAAAACAGAGAAAGGCACAAAAATTTTTTAAAGACTAAAAGAAGAAAAGAAAAATCAACCTCATAATCTTATCACTGTTGCTTTTTTGAGGATAGATAATGAGTCAGGAAACACTGGCATGGACACACCAATGGAGAACAGAGGTGTCCCTTCTGATTGGCTGGAGCCAGCTACAACAATTCCCAAATACTCCCAGCATTACCCAAGGCTTGTGCACTCTTTGTATTCGTATGTGTTTGTTTGTGGAAACACACTGAATCTATAGTTCATTCAGATTTTAAAATTGCTTTTATCACTTATACAATGAACTTTTCCTGTCATTAGACATTCTTTAAGGGCATGATTTTAAAATCATCTACTAATAATGCAATCGAGTTGATATCATGATTTACTGAGACATTCTATTAGTGTTCAATATTCATGTAGCTTCCAATTTTTGTTATCGTAAATATCTTTTGTACATAAACCTTTGAGTAGCTAATGTGTTATAATCTGAAGCACATATTTACTTACATGCCAAAATAACATTTTAATTTTAGCACAAGCTGTTACTTCTACAAGTTCCTGGGTTATTTGGTATGTTTGTGGGGATTCTGCTACTAGGAATGAAATTCACACTTGCCTTACATACACCATTAAATGTAAATGAGTGTAAAAGTGTTCTATAAATGGTAGGTTTCTATACAGCTATGTTATTATGATTATTGATGATAGCATTAGTATCATCAACCACAGGTATTACAAACTCTCTGCTTTCTATCTTGACTTTTAGACTTTTAGGGCTTTTAAGTCCTAATAACAGACTTCACCAAATAACAGTAAAAGAGAACTTCTCTGCCTGCAGATGAAGATATTGCATATGTTTTTACTGATCCCCATTTGATGACCCCACCATTGCAAATCCCCACATTTTGGTATAACAAGCACCTGGACACATCTCATTAAACATGTGGCCAGGTAAAATCAAAAAGGAAAGTAAAATGGGCTGAGCATGGTGGCTCATGCCTGTAATCCCAGCAATTTGGGAGGCTGAGGCAGATGGATTGCTTGAGCTCAGGAGTTCGAGACCAGCCTGGGCAACATGGTGAAACCCCATCTCCATAAAAAATTTGCCAGGCATGGTGGCATGCACCTGTAGTCCCAGTTACTTGGGAGGCTGAAGTGGAAGGATCGTTTGAGCACAGAAGGTGGAGGTGGCAGTGAGCCAAGATCAGGCCACTGCACTCCAGCCTGAGTGACAGAGTGAAACTCGGTCTCACAAAGAAAGGGAAGTAAAACGGACATCCATTGCTGGCTGTCCAGCACACATTCACCCTCCTTCTGGACAGAATACTGTTATTTTTTGTCCCATTATCACCCATGTGGCTTGAAGAGTGTTGGGGTGAGCTCCCTGAGGGCTTCAGCCACTCAGCCTATGCCATCCCCAGCCACAGTGACTGACCCAGGGGCATACAGCCCAACGTCAGCCAGTGAGACCAGGGAGTTTCCAGGAAAGTGAAATTATTCCCTTTTTCAATAAAACTACCAGAAAAGACCATCACTTTTCCTCTAAATTTGTTGATGTGAACACCTGGAACTGTTGATGTCATCTTGGTACCATAAGAGAGAAGCCTAGCTCCTTCTAGAAACTGTATTGTGGAATCTCAGGATGAAGACAACACTACACAAGGCCAAGCAGAGATAGAGGCAAACTAAGACAAGCTTTTAGTTCTAGAAAGATGGGCCGACTAAAGACATGCTCAAAATTTTCCTACTAAGTATCTAGAAATTCTGGGTATACATTATTTCTGTAATGAAAGTCTGAGCTCACACAGAGGGGTAAAGTGTGTGTGTGTGTGTGTCTGCGCGCACACGCACGCATGTGTGTGGAGAGAGTGAGAGAGAGCAAGAGAGAGAGAGAGCGAGAGAGAGCAAGAGAGGGAAAGAGGGAGAGACCAAGTCAGAAGTTAGCATGCTTTCTCTTAGTTCTATTAAATGTGCTAGGCTGAAGATGGTAGAGTGATTTAAAAAAATAGGCAAAGATCCCAAAGGTGAGTTCAGATCTCCCTGGTGAAGCCACTTAGGAGATAATGATGCAGTTAATTAAGTGATTGCCATCACTATCTTTCTAAATGGTCAAGGAGAACCCTTAAGTAATGGGGAAGCCTGACTGCCACTGCAGAGGGAATTGAAGATGGGTTTAGCAGAAGAGAAGGTAGATGGCAGAAATGGAAGGAAATCATTCCGAGGCCCTGAGAAGAAGATATCTGCTTGGTTACCTAATAATGTCTACTATTTTTTAATGATAATGTTTAGTACTTTTAAGCAAGAGGATTTTATGCTGATTCTCATATTTATGCCTATAATCTTTGCCATATGTTAATAAGATTGTCTGCACATAAGATGATCAATTATTTTCAGCAGCTTGTATCTTAAATGTTATGCTGGTCATCTTGATTATGAGCTTAAATACCAGACTGGTGATGGATTCCCCTTTTTAACTTTTCTCTTTTAAAATGAGCAAAATTAGGAAATCGAAATACACCCCACATAGATTTTTCAATACTTAGTGAAAGTTAGTAATGACACAACTGTAGCCAGGCTGGCATTTAAACACATCATTTGCTGGCTTAATTCCAAAGTAATTTCTTGTCCCTTAAAAAATTTGGAACATATAAAAATTATATCAGCATCAATTCCTTTAATCATTTTTTGTTAAAATTTATCTTTCTCAATTTCAGTGCATTGGTATTATAACCTAGTATCTTTTTTAGTCTCATATTTCTTCATTAATATTCATTGAAAGTATCCACTACTTCAATAAACCCAGACTAACTTTTTATTACATATTCATAAGTATTACTTTTAAAGGCTTTGAGCTACTTCCACCTTCAATGAAAATAATAATTTGTGCTTCATAGTAATGCAAGTGACTCCTCAGAGATGCACTAAAGTAATGAATCAGGATTGGAGGTCCTGCACTTCTCCATTCTGCTGAGGAACATCACATTGTCTTTGCTTTAATCAGCAGTCTTCTTGACTGATGGAGGTCCAAGAATTAAGACCAGAACTGATTACCTCAATCCAAAACAAGGTTTCTTAACACAACTCCTTGGCAAAACCTCAAGAACTGTGAAAACCTTCACTGGTACACAGGATTGGGGGTATAGGCAGGTAGATGCATTTTTTTGATTATAAAGTCCATAGTTCTTATCAGACTCTCAAAGGAGTTTTGAGGATAATGGTGATGGTGGTAGTGATGATGGTAGTAGTGACAAAGATAATAATTTTTAGCCTCCAGATTATGAAATTATATTTTGCCTGAATTATCCTCAGGAGGAGGCAGTTTGTAGGAGCTGATAATTGTTGAAGATATTAAATTAGTATGTGATGGTTCATATTTTCTATAATAAAACGTTTTTAAGGATAAATAAATATATATTGCTTGAGTCTGAGTGTACCCATTTTGTGCGCCTGTGATGCCCACTGAGTGTAATCTTCCAGCATCAAATGGTGGGTCTCAATTAAGAAGGGAAAAGAAAAGAAAAAAAAAAGAACTGCTGCTAATGACATGATCAAACGCATTTTGCAATAGTTCTGGCCTACTGTGCAAAAAAGAGCCCAAAGGTGCCTCACGCACAAATGACCTCATGATTTCTGTCTCTGCTCCAAACAGGAAGTATGCAGTCATGCAAGTCAGAGTCAGAGACCCTAGCACCAAAGGCAACCCACACCTGGCCTCTGGTCAAGCCACCTCTCTATAGTTTCCTTGGATACTCTAAGGCCAGGACCAAGCTGCCTGTCTGATGGACCACCAAGAAAATCTATAGCTTCCCTGTAGGATGTAGAATTTGGGGGCACCACCACCACCACCAAAAAACCTATGTGGGAATTGGCCTGGGTGTGGCGTTTGCCCTGGTGTGTGACTTTTTGCACTACTTCTATTTGGCATTCCGGCATTGTCCCTATCTATCATCAGCCTCCCTCTCTCTGGGCTGGTTTCCTCTCTGAAGTCTTCACCATCTAGCTCATGTCCCTGGTTGGTCTTCATTTGGGCATTCATTTATTCACTCAGCAAATATCTACCAGCTCCCAGGAGGCCTGGACTAGAAGCTGTGTAGTCACAAAGAAAAGATCACAGCCCCTTGCTGCTAATAAGGTCATGTTCCAGGCTCTGGATACGTGAATATACGCATACCTTGGAGATATTGTGGGTTGAGTTCCAGGCTGCTGTGATAAAGTAAATGTTGCAATAAAGCGAGTCACATGAATACTTTTATTTACCAGTGCATATAAAAGTCATATTTACACTAAAATAAAGCATTCTATTAAGCATGAAATAGCCTTATGTCTAAAAAATCATTGCACATACGCTAATTTTATAATATTTTATTGCTAAAAAATGCTAATGATTGGCTGGACGCGGTGGCTCATGCCTCTAACTCCAACACTTTGAGAGCCCAAGGTGGGCGAATCACTTGAGCCCAGGAGTTTAAGACCGGCCTGAGCAACATAGCAAAACCCCATCTACAAAAAAAAAAAAAAAAAAAATCCAAAATTAGCCGGGGGGGGGGGGGCGC
>NW_016804541.1:1497733-1606664 GCF_001698545.2 Rhinopithecus bieti | reverse complement strand
AAAAAAAAAAAAAAAAAAAAAAAATCCAAAAATTAGCCAGGTGTGGTGGGGCGCATCTGTAGTCTCACCTGCTTGGGAGGCAGAGGTAGGAGGATCTGTTGAGGCTGGGAAGTTGAGGATGCAGTAAGCTGTGATTGTGCCACTGCATTCCAGGGTGACAAAGTAAGATCCTGAGAAATAAAATAAAATAAGATAATTTAAAAATAAAAAAATGCTAACAATCATCTAAGCCTTATCATCTTTTTGCTGGAGGAAGATCTTGGCTAGATGTTGATGGCTGCTGGCTGATCCAGGTGGCAGTTGCTGAAGGCTGGGGTGGCTCTGGCAATTTTTAAAAATAACACAAAAATTAAGGTTTTCTTTCACAACTAGCATATGATGCTGTTTGATAGCATTTTACCCACAGTAGAACTTCTTTCAAAATTGAAATCTATCCTCTTAAACCCTGCCATTGCTCTATCAACTACGTTTATGTAACATTCTAAATCCTTTGTTGTCATTCCAACAATGTTCACTACATCTTCACCAGAAAGAGATTCTACATTGTTCGTTCTCCATAAGAAACAATTCCCCATCTATTCAAATTTTATCATGTGGTTGCAGAAATTCAGTCACATCTTCAAGCTCCATTTCTAATTCTAGTTCTCTTGGTATTTCTACCACATCTGAAGTTACTTTCTCCACTGAAGTCTTGAACCCCTCAAAGTCATCCATGAAAACTGGAGTCAACTTCTTTCAAACTTCTGCTAATATTGTTATTTTGACCTCCTCCCACAAATCAGAAATGTTCTTAATGGCATCTAGAACAGTGAATCCTTTCCAGAAGTTTCTCAATTTACTTTGTGCAGATCCATCAGAGGAATTACTATCTATGGCAGCTATAGCCTTATAAAATGTAATTCTTAAATAATAAGACTTGAAAGTCAAAATGCTTCAATGATGCATGGGCTACAAAATGTATGTTGTGTCAGCAGGCATGAAAAAAACATGAATATCCTTGTGCATCTCCATCAGAGTTCTAGGGTTTTGGTGCATTGTCAATAAGCAGTAATATTTCTAAAGGAATATTTTCTAAGTGGTAGGTCTCAACAGTGGGCTTAAAATATTCAGCAATTAATGTTAGAAGCAGATGTGCTGTCATCCAGGCTTTGTTGTTTCATTTATAGAGCACAGGCAGAGTAGATGTAACATCATTCATAAGAGCCCTAGGATTTTCTGAATGGCAAATGAGCATTGGCTTCAACTTAAAGTCACCAGCTGCATTAGCCCCTAACAAGAGAGTCAGCCTGTCCTTTGAAGATTTGAAGCTAGGCATTGACTTCTTCTCTCTAGTTATGAAAGTCCTAGATGGCATCTTCTTCCAAAAAAAAAAAGGCTGTTTTGCCTATATTGAAAATCTGTTGTTCAGTGTAGCCATCTTCCTCAATCATCTTAGCTAGATCTTCTGGATAACTTGCGGCAGCTTCTCCATCAGCACTTGCTGCTCTACCTTGCACTTTGATGTTATGGAGACAACTTATTTCCTTAAACCTCTTGAACCAACCTATGCTAGCTTCAAACATTTCTTCTGCTTCCTCACCTCTCCCAGCCTTCGTGGAATTGAAAAGAGCTGGGCTGTGCTCTGGATTAGGCTTTGGCTTAAGGAAATGTTGGGGCTGGTTTGATCTTCTATCCAAACCACCAAAACTTTCTTCATATAAGCAATAAGGCTGCTTCACTTTCTTAGCATTAGTATGTTCACTGAAGTGGCTCTTTTAATTTCCTTCAAGAAATTTTTCTTCACATGCACAGCTTTGCTAACTATTTTGTGCAAAAGGCCTAGCTTTTGGCCTATCTCAGCTTTTAACATGCTTCCTCACTAAGCTTACTCATTTCTAGCTTTTAATTTACAGTGAGAGACACATAACTCTTTCTTTCATTTGAACACTAAGAAGAGGTCATTGTAGGGATATTAATTGGCCTAATTTCAATATTGTTGTGTCTTAGGCAATAGTGAGGACTGAGGAGAGGGAGAGAGATGAGGGAATGGTAGACTGGTGGAGCACTCAGAATACCAACAATCTTTATTAAGTATGCCAACCTATATAAGCATGGTTTATGGTGCCATAAAACAATTACAATAGTAATGTCAAAGATCATTAATCCCAGATCACCATAATAGATATAATAATAAAAAAACCTGAAATATTGCAAGAATTACCAAAATGTGACATAGACACACAAAGTGAGCACAAGCCGTTGGAAAAATGGCACCGATAGACTTGGTCAGCGCAGGGTTGCCACAAAGCTTCAATGTATAAAAAACAGTATCTGCAAAGTACAATAAAGCAAAGCATAATAAAATGAGATATGCCTGCATTTAGCTTGAAGATCACCAGACCAAGCCCTAAGAGAGCCCACTGCTGCTGCAAACACTGTTACAACATTTGCCTGAAATCTCAGGGTCCTCGCAGGGTAAGGAGATTCCGGTACCTCTGAATTACACCCTTGGTTTGAGTCACACCCCTGAGTAGGTTCATCAAAAACCAACATTCTTACCCTACCTTGAGAAATAGGCAATGTCCCCATAAAGGACCACTGTATGTTTCTGAAATATATCACTCATAAACAAATCCAAAGGCCTCAAAGTCATTACTCCAAAGGAATATAAAGTGGCAGGGAACTCTGATCCCCACTCAATTTTACCTGTACTAAATTTCACCTGCACTAAATAAATTCCTAGGATAACGAATCTCTCCCAGGAGCACATTTCCATAAAGGCGTGGCTCAAACTCCCCTGGTGGGATGTGGAGACAACATGTAGTTTAAGAAAACATATTCAATAATATGTTTTTATGGTTGAAAAATGAAAAACACAACATTATTTACATAGCATGAATGACTTGGGATAATGGTATTTTTTTTTAACACCTACAAAGTGCCAGGCCCTACGCCTTGTGCCCTACATGTCTCATGTAATCCTCATGACAACTTGATGAAATATTCATTTCTACTTTTTGATAGATGAAAAATGGAGACTTCGAGAATTTCACAAGAGTAGTAGTACCAAAGCTAAGATCAGGCTTCTGACATTTATTCTATGTGCCTTAGAAGTATCTTGTGAAAATCATTTTTTTTTCCTGCAAAATTCTCTTAGGATGCTCAGATGAACTTTGAACATCAAGTTGAGCCTCGGATATTAGAAACCATCTGCCCACCAAGCATTACGTCACTTGTGACAGGTGGCAAGAGTTAGAGAAGAACACTAAGTAATATTTTTAAGAATTTGTTGATCATTCCACATTTATTGAGCATCTACTATGTGTCAGATGCTATTGGGATACTGAGAGGAAACACCACATTTGTCCCTCTCCACCTGCACTTGGAAATAAGCTGTCAGATGCCCTTGAAACACTAAAACTCCCACCGAATAACTGTGACACTAGCCACACTTGCCTTTCACGTCCGGTGTCTGCTCTGTGGTTTTTGCAACCTTTTTTCCTCAGAAACACAAAGCTCTCGTGCTCTCTTCCTCTCCACACCTCAAAATCTACTTTAAGGAAAGATCACCATCAATCATTTACACATCAGTAGGAGTTTCTTTTCTGCCGGGCATCTCCCAGGGCTTTAAAAACTCACTTTCAATGGGAAAAATAAATCGGTTCCTTATGAAAGAAATTCCAAATATTCACAAGCGTGCTGAAATTATAACTTTGAAATAGCCAAGCACCTTCCCAGATTCATATTTCATCCATGGAGGGATTTGGTGGAAAGCAAATTTGAGAAATGGTAAAAGAAAACCGATTATAACCCCAAACTCTACTATCTAGACCTCTCCTTTGTCATGTCTTCTTTATCTATTGGAAGAAGCTGCCTTGTTGTTTTTCTGAGCTCTCCAGCATGATCTCTGCAAGACCATTATTTTTAAAATTTCACCTGCACTAAATTCCTAGGATAGTGATTTGCTCCCAGGAGCACATTTCCGTAAAGGAGTGGCTCAAACTCCCCTGGTGGGATGTGGAGACAACATGTAATTTAAGAAAACATATTCAATAGTATGTTTTATGGTTGAAAAAATGAAAACACAACCATTATTTTCATAGCATGGAAATAAATGTCTAAAATTGTCTTAACTGATGGAGATAAACAGAATATACTGATTTTAAGTAAAAATGGTGGAGGTAAGGGTGAGACAAAGAGTGTCTCAAAATCTTGGCAGTGAAGGAAGGGAGTTTTAGGTACGTCCAATAAAGCATGGGCTTTAAAACACTGGCCAGTTCTCTCCTCAGTTTACATGTCAAATTAGTGAATAAATAAATGGGTCTAAAATACATCATCCTCTTAGTACTTGCTATGGACTGAATGCTTGTATTCCTTCCTCTCCCTGCAAAAATGTGTATGCTGAAGCCCCAACCCTCAATGAGACGGAATCTGGAGGTGGGACCTTTGAGAGGCAATGTGGCCATGAGGGTATAGGTCTCATGAATGGGGTTAGTGCCCTCATAACAAAAGACACAAGAGAGATGATCTCTCACTCTGCCATGTGAGGATACAAGAAGATAGGTGTCTACAAGACAGGAAAAAACCTCCATTGGAACCCGACCATGCTGACACTCTGATATTGAACTTCTAGCCTTCAGAATTGTGAGAAACAAATGCCTGTTGTTTAACCCACCCAGTCTATGGTTGTCATTATACAGCAGTCTGAGCTAGCTAAGACAGGCATTTTTGTACATGCTTTACTATGCTCAGATCCCTTTAGTTAAACTTTCTGCAACTCCAGAGGAACTAGCCCTGGTGGAACTAATCACAGCTTAACCCTGAGTAATTGTTTTAGATCTTCCAGTATATTTCAGCTTCTGTGGTGGTCATTACCCCACATAAAGGAGAAAGATGGACTAGTGTGCCTGACTCCAAGATCCATAACCAGTGTGACCAGTAAAACCTACCACAATGAGTCAGAAGCCTTGAGGACTATTGAATCTTTATGACCCAGGTATCCTGGATCCATGCCAACAGCATACAAACTAGACTCCCTACGCAGCAAGGCAGCTTCTGGTGTGCTTTTTTGTTTGTTTCTGTTTTTTAGACAGACTCTCACTCTGTTGCCCAGGCTGGAGTGCAGTGGTGCCATCTTGGCTCACTGCAACCTCTGTCTCCTGGGTTCAAGCAATCCTCCCACCTAAGCTTCCCAAGTAGCCAGGACTACAGATGTGGGCCACCATGCCCAGCTAAATCTTATTATTATTATTATTATTATTATTATTTAGGAACCTGCTACCCAGCCCTGTTACCCAGGCTTGTCTTAAACTCCTGATCTCAAGTGATCCACGTGACTTGGCCTCCAAAAGTGCTGGGACTACAGGTATGAGCCACCACACCTGGTCCTCCAGCATGCATCATTTTATAGAAAATGTGAGTATCATCTCTATGTCACCTCTGCTTTAGTCTCCTCACACCAGTCCCTGATAAAATACCTCCACCAACAACCTAGCCAATAGCTCCCCAGCAGCAGTGATGCCAGGAATGAGCATTTAGTGACACCCAGGGGATCCAGGTGATCTATCACAAGAAGCTGAGGGGCCTCCTCCCCTAGCAGCTTCAGAGCAACACACCAGGAGAGCTGGAATCCATTCAAATGGGTGTGAATGGCTGGAGGGTGCCCAAGAAAGCGCAATTTGTGCATTGTTCCTTCTGTCCTGTCGTTCTGTTTTGCTTTCCTGGAAATCTGAGGACAGAGAGTACTAAATGAATGGGACCTGCAAACAGCCAGGCTGGCTGGTGACCACTTGTCTGGGTGGGGATTGATGGGTTGTAGAGCAGAGAGGATGGGCCACAGCCAGGTACAGATGAGCCCCTCCCCTCCAGGACAGGCCAAGTACCACAAGCCCAGAGAAAGCAGCAACATTTGGGGACTCAAGAAACTGATACTCGATGAAGAGAAGGGAAATCAACTTTTCCTTCGAATTTCACAAAAAGTTTGCCCCTCAAACTTGATAGTGCATATCAATCTCCTAGGGAGAGTCCTAAGACACAGATTCTGACTCAGCTGGTCTGGGTGGGGCCTGAGACGCTACATTCCTAGAAAGCTCCCAGGTGAGGCTGCTGCTGCTGGTTACTGGATTTTATTTTGAGGCAAGATAGCACATGCAACAATTCAGATAGGAAGCCCTGAAGTGGCAGGTGGGGAGGAGACGAGGGAGAGGAATAAGGTAAAAACGTACCTGATATTTTACGCACTTGTGTATTATTCAGTTTTTTCCATTGTGTTCTATCTTTGTTATTTAAAAATGGTCAAATACCTAATCTAGTTCTCTTTGTCTTTTAAGAAAAGAAAAGGATCATCTCTGGGTTTTTTGTTTGTATGTTTTGTTTTTCTTTTCATGAAGTCAGAATGCGCTCACACCGTGCCTCAGGGAATGACTAGGGAATTCTGGACCAGCGCAATCTTACACGCACACAGATGGGGCCTAGGAGGCTCTTTCTCAATGGAAGGGTGGTCACAGCAATGGTAAGATCTCTCCTAGATCTGTGCTTCACACACCAGGGACTGTGGTCGGTCACATACCAAGGGGGCCCAAAGCCCTGGCTATTTGTAGGCTTGGGTGGGGAGTGGTTACCGTGCATAATTTAACTGGTAAATAATTTAAAACATTATTTAAATCAGAACAACCATGTAGCAGAATCCAGACGTTAAATACATTTTGCAGACAAAACAGGCACTGGAAACAATATTGCTCCTTGCCCCAATCTTTCCCATGGTATAAGAGCATCTTGGTAGAAAAATTGGAGAAATGTTGGCATGTGTAAACCACAGTGTGGCTGAAACTAATGATCTCACAGCTATCTCTGGGCATGCAAACAGAGAAACAGGAGCATTTCCCAGAACTAGAACACCCATTCGGGCATCACGGTGAGTTTCACTGTCCCGTCCCACCTAGGAGTCACTCCTCAGCTCTACAATCTAACGTTTTCACCCGAGCTAAACATCACTAAAACCTTGTCCCACAAATACAACATGTCTATAGTTAAACTCATTTCAAAGAGTCCTGGGCTCTATACCTCACCCCTTTCTAATTTGATCCTCTTTTCATGTTCTGTTGATCTCCAGAGAAGTGTGACAAACCCTTCCCCAGCTTTTTCTCTCCTTTGCCCACAGGATCTGGTCTGCCAATCCTGTCGTCTCTTATGATGCCAGCAATCTCCAATCTCCTCTCTCCACCTTGCCTCATCCGGACTATTGCCGTGGTCTCCAAGCCAGTCTCCCTGTCCCAGGCTTTCCCCACCTCAGAATTCTCTCCATGCGCTGGGGGCTGGGGTGATCTTCCTAAAACATGAACCCAGACATGTCCTTTTCTGTTTAAGAGTTTTAGGTGACTCCCATCCCTTCTCTCCATCCTTCTTTCTGGATCAAAATGCCCAAATCAAACTTTATAAAAAGGCCTTTATAATGTGGTCATCACACTGCTGTTACAACCCCATCTCCTTGCCCGGTCCACACGTCCTCTTCTACCTTATCCTTCTCTGACCATGCTGTGTCCCAGGGCCAGTACTTTGTACATAGCATTTCTTCTGACTAGAATGATTCTTGCTCCTTCTCCATCTGATGAAATCCCCTATACTCCAAAGCTCAGTTTAAGTGTCACATACTTTATGAAATATCTACAGACCTCACAGCTAATCAAATCCTTCTGCCTCCTGGCTCCCACAGTACCTGCCTCAATTACTGCCCTTTGCCACAACATCATTGTGACTTGTTTATTGTGAGCCCTTCCCAAACGAGGACCAGGTGTCATGCATTTTGATAGTCTCAGCGTCTTGCCAGTAACAGCCCATTGACTGAGTTCATGAATGAATGAAAGGTTGCCTTTCTACCTAGTTTAATTCTGTTTAATTCTATGCATTCTGACCCAAGTAGGAGGAATCTATTGGCCCTACTTGAGGAGACACCGCGCGGCAGACTGTTAACCATTTCTCCCTAGCTAAAAAACCTCCCCGTAGCTTAGGAGAATGCCGTAAGACATAACCTTGCATGGAGACATTGACCCTGCTTTGCTGGGTTTCTTACATCAGTCCAGTTGATGACGCTAGTAGCTTCCAGCAGTGAGATGGGCATAGAGGGAGCGGATAACATTTCTGAGCAAGAATTCAAGATACAAAAGTTGAACATCACCAATCTCATTAAAATAAAGTTTTTGAAATTTTGAAATGCTATGAATGAATTCCCAGGACATGAACACATAAAGAACTAGAAGTCTGAGTGAATGTGATTAGAACTGTCTGTGCTAGTACACATTAGGTTCCTAATACTTATGTCAAGGCAATACAGTGCCTGCTTGAATTGGGATATAAATGTTTCTGGTATATGTCATATCTCCCTAGTCAAATTGTATTGTGAGCATAAACTATCCTTTTACCTAAACTGAGTTAACTTTCTGAGCTCAGTGCTGTCCTTGTAATATAGAAGAACTCCAATAAATACTTAATGATCAAGCCCTGGCTGTATACATGCATGTCTATATATACTAAGTAATTTTTTTCTCTGATACTTTGCCTACAGCTTTCACTTAAAACATGGAAAGAGATGAACCAATCAGGTTTTACAAACAAAATAGGAATATAGGTCTGTACCTGAACCTAAATGGGTTTTGCTTTTGGTCCTGCCAGAGGCAGGGGGATAGATTAGTTAACTCCTCCAGGGATTTTCCAGCCCTGTGGTTTCACTTCACATTTTCTTCCTATAAGAGTCTCTGTAGTCGACTATATAACCCTATACCAAAGCTTCACTGTGGATTGGAGCTGACATCTAGAAACCACACTGGTGAATCTTAAATATGTTAATATGGATAATTTAAAGCTTATAAATAGCTTTTCATAATGTGTTTTTTGCCTGAGGGGGTCTTTTGGTTGGAGTGCTGTACAATCAGGCTTGAGTTTGCAACTTAAAAAGGAAAACAATATGAGAAGTAGAAATTTTTATGTGGCTTTTTCTTTCTCTCATAAGCTCATGTTTATTGAAAGAGCTGGTGGTGAGTCAAGGGAAAATGGAGTTGTAAAGGAGGCATTCTGAGATTGCTTAAGCTTGCTGTAGGTTCTTATTAAGTTGGTGTATCTTCACAATCAAAAGCTAATTATTCCAAGCAATTTTTATCTGAGATTGGAAGCCTGCCTGGGCCGTGGTGGCTTACACTGAAGCTTCAGTGATCAACGGGTAAACATTTGTCTGATGACACCAAGAAAATGAATAAGCAACAAAAAGATATGTAACTTAATGCCCTCTTCCTAACTTAGAAACAAAGACATAAAAACATAAATCGGCCTTTAAGACCTAGTATAATGATTTCCACACTGCTTGTTACCTTGTTAAGTACATACCTTCATTACCTTCTAAAACAATTGTCCAAATTATAAAAGAGATTTTTTATTCAGACTGTGTGCTTAGAAGTTTCTTTAGAGGTACAGAAGTTGCTGGAAAAATTTCAGCCCCAGTAGTCCTTCTACAAGATGCTTGTGGTGGTCAGCATCCTGGCAAGCCCTCCTGTACCAACTCAGGAGGGCGTCTGTCTTGACGCTACCTGGTAACGAATTCCAGAAGTTCGTAACAGAAAATTCTGAGCAATTTATTTTATTTAAATTTGCAGTTCATTTCATGCTTATCAAAGAAATCAAGCAGCATAAGAACTTCATAAAACTAATTTTGAAATATGAATGGGGGGCAGAAGAGCACTGTTTGAAATTGCAGGTTCTGGAGTTCAGATCATATTGACTTAACTCAAAACTACCATTTACAGAGGGTGTGGCTTCAAGTTTCTCTAAGTCTCAGCTTCCTTATCTGTAAAATGGGACCATAATAGCATCAGATTCATAGGGTGCTTGAAAGAATTAAATAGGAAAAAGTAATCAACGTGCTTGAACATGGCAAACTCTAAGACATTTATTATAAGTGTGTGAGATTTGTAGTTCCAGGATCTTAACCCTCGAACAAAGAAAATAGTATAGTGATCTCAACTTCCTAGCGAATCTACAAATTATGAAACAAGCCTCGATATAGAAGAGTAGGATGAAAACAAATCACTGTATCTATTATTACTTCAAATATTGTAGGCTGAGCACGGTGGCTCACGCCTGTAACCCAAGTACTTTGGGACGCCTAGGCAGGCTGATCACCCAAGATCAGGAGTTTGAGACCAGCTTGGCAACATGGTGAAGCCCCGCCTCTACTAAAAATACAAAATTAGCTGGGCGTGGTCGTGGGCGCCTGTAATCCCAACTACTTAGGAGACTGAGGTAGGAGAATCACTTGAACCCGGGAGGAGGAGGTTGCAGTGAGCAGAGATCATGCCATTGTACTCCAGCCTGGGCAACAGAGCGAAACTCCGTATCAAAAAATATATATATATATATATATTTTAATAATAGATTGTTTTTCTAAATTCCATGCTTTTAACCAAAATGTGTTTGTGTGTAATTTTTTGCAGAAAAACTAGGTATAAAATGTGATTTTATTTATACACGCAGTCACTATGAAAGGGACCCAAGGTTCCCCAGGAAGGTTCTTTCCTCCTTGCTCCACCCCGAGGATGGGCGGGTAGGTGCACGTCTGCGACATGACACGGTGAACAGGCACTAGACTGAAAGGCAAGAAACCAGGTCTGCTGTTACATAGTCTTATGACCTTGGTTGAGTCACTTCACTTCTCTGGGCCTTGATTTCCTCCTATGTGAAATGATAAGACTAAAATAGACGGCTCTGTTGTCCCCGTCATCTCCCAAGTTTTATCCTTCTACCCACTAACAACAAAATACCTGTCGAATGAGTGTTCCAAATAACTGAATGTTCTGTTTACTTGACAAGTAACATAAGTACCATAAATGAATTACACACATTCAAGAAAGAGATGTTCATCACCAGTGACTTGGTCTTAGAAATCAACTGTGGATTGGATGACTCAGATAGCACACTTCGGGATCTGGTAGTGCTAGAGGCCCATCATTAGAGACAGACACTGTAAAACTCCATTCTAAATCACACCTGATTATTTGAGCTTTGCTGTTGGGGCTAATGAGCTTGTGAACTTAAATTTGCTGTCCTATGTGTCTTTTCTTTTAGTGTTTGAGCGTATACCTTTCAAGGTAGATGTGAAATGAAAATGCTTCAGTGGACGAGGTGTCAGGGTGTCAAGCACGTAATTCTAGTTCTGATACTAACTAGTTCCATAACCAAGTAAACCACTTTGAATCGCCTTTTTCTACATATAAGATGGGAAACCTGTATCTGTCCTATTGCACAGAGTTGATTGGAGTATCAAAGTTATAACAGGCTGTAAAAAACTGAACGATAAAAACCACCAAACAAATACCATCAACTTATTCTTCTCTGTGAGAGAAATGAGATGATACATCAATCCAAACAGGATTCAACATGCCACTTCTGTGAGGTGAAGAGGCCTGCCAAATGGCTGGAGTGTTGCCATTTTCCATCCGGATGTTCACTGCCCTGTTGACTCAGCCTAAGTCAATTTGAAGACATCCCATATGCCACACAGACTCTGCTCTCATTTATATACTTAGGTTTTCATTACACACCAAACCTTGACCTGCTATTCAAAAAACAACTAGGAAGAGAGAGAGAGAGAGAGAGAGAGAGAGAGAGAGAGAGAGAGAGAGAGAGAGAGAGAGAGAAAGAAGTCCATCTTTAAAACTTACATGCTTAACATTCAGGAAAAAAAAAAATGGAAAGAGCTAAGCATTCTCAATCAGTTATCACCTATAAACAGTTATGTGTGTGTGTGTTTGGCAGATTCTGGATCATAACATCATAGGATCTCACTCATTTCACTACAAAGGTTGTTGTAAGCACAGCTGAGTCCCTCCTTTCTAACTAGCCTGTTGCTACAAACTTTATTGCATGAGGACTTCACTTTCTCGATTTTCAACTGGAAGTGAGAAACAGTGTTTTGAAAGCATGTTACACCCTCCACAAAAGAGGACAAAAGAGAACGTACAGAAGGATTCTCCTCTAGTCCAGGAAACCAAAATAAAATTATAAAGCAAAACACCAATGAAACAATGGCAGCAGTTGGAGAGGTCAATAGTATTTGACTAGGAAGGGCCTGAAATCCACAAGAGGGTCTTCTTAGGGACATGGATTACTTTTCCTTTCTTAAGTTCATATCCAATTTTTGCGATCATTGTTAAACATTTAACTGAATCGATTCAACTGACTGGCTATACTTGACAGCTCAAAATCCTTCCTAAGTACCAAGTTATTTAATTAACTCATTTTCAATTAGCACAGTTGCTTCTAGCCTAGTGTAAATTAAGTCTCCTCAGACTGAAGCAAAGGAGAGAAAGGAGGCCAATGGAACTGAGACTTCTGTTGTGCATCTCATTCTGTTGGAAGTTTCCAGTTCAGGTCAGACCCATAAAATAATGTATTTTTTTGTGTTTAAGTGTTAACTGGCAGCCAGGTGCTAAGAGAGAGCTGAATCAGCCCAGAAGAGAGGGAGGAAGGAAGAAGAAAGTTTGGTTTATAGGCTGAAGCAAGCTAGGGAAACAGAACCTGGCGAGAGTTATATATTGCTCAAGGCAGGCACAGGTGGATGGAACTGCAGGCCAGGTCAGAAAAAGAGAAAGATTTATGTTCTGTGCAAATAAAAGGGCAGAAGAAAAATCACCAATCCGGTTGGGTAGCACTGAACTGAAGGAAACAGCTGTTCATACAGTGAAGGAATGGTCAGGTAAGACAGGCTGGAAATAGTAATCAGAAGGCCATCTGCTGACCTGGGATGGCACGCCCTGGAGGCACGCAACAAATCCTGTCCTCCAGGAGGCCGAGCGAAGGGGCCATTACCGGCCAGGCAAGTAAACAGTGCCAGGACAAGGCATTAAAGTTACATGAGCCTCATGCAAGAAGTTGCCCAGTGAGTTTACTTCCGAATGTGAAGTGGAGTGGAAACACAGTGTTTTCTTATTTGAGGACTTGGCAAACCCACTTCACCCAGCCTCTCTGTGAAGCAAGAATGCAGAGAGGTAGTTCATCAAATGTCAGTGCCTATTACCCATCACCTTATCCAGATGCAGCTGCTCCACCCCACCCGGCTGCCCGTGTGGGTGGCCACTGGACTCACAGTCAGGGCAGCTGCTGGCCTGGGGATACTGCAGCCCAAGTGAGTGGAGAAGTGAGTCGGGGTGGCCTTTGATCATGGAAGGCAGCCCACCGGCAATAGAATGGAGGAGCCAGAAGGGCCACCGGGAGGAAAGAGGAAACAAGTGTAGGAACTGGCAATGACCTTGCATTAAATGGACATCACACCCACTGAAATAAAGACCCACATGAGTGGGGCTTTGCTCTAAGGAAGCCGGCAGCTGAAGGGCCCTACCAATACTAATGAGCACCATTATATTCCTCATACAAACGAGCCAAATTTCAGACAAAAGGTAGGAGAGAGAAAAGATTTATGTCATAACACAAAATACAAAATATAAGACCAAATGTCACTACAGAACCGACTGATAATTGGTGAGACAATAAAGGCAATCAGAAGAAAGCATGGACTGTCTAAAGCACTAAGATTAATAAGAGTGAGTGTTGCAACATTATTAGTTAGTGACCAAACTACAAAGCTGAAGTTGAATTTCTTGACCTTTTTCCCTTCTTTCCCTTACCCTCATATTGCTATTTCCCTATGCTCATGGTGCTACAATTAACACACACACACACACACACACACACACACACACATAAAAATACACACATACAGAGGGAAAGAGTGAAAGTAGTAACATTTACTGAATTCATATTATATGCCAGGCAGACTTCTAAATCTTTTATAGGTTTTAATTCATTTAATCCTAGAACATGCCCATGAGGTACATAAAATTTCTATCCCCATTTTATAGATGAGGAAAATGAAAATGAGAGTTTATGCAAGGTAACACAGCCAATACATATGTGAGCTGAGATTGGAACCAGGCATTCTGGGTTCCAAACTAGCATCTTTGACCACAGCTCTCCTTCTTCATTTGAGAAACCAAAATCTCAGACCAGAAGCTTTGGTAAGAAAGAGGTGAGCTGTCCACACTGAGCTCCTCACAGCCAGCCTCTCTTCTTGTTCTCCACACTCCAGCCCTCCTGCCTCCTGCTGAGATATCATCCCCTCGTCTCCGTCCATTCAGATCCTTCCTTTTCTCTATGGCCCAGCTCAAGATTCAGGAGCTTAGTTAGCTGCGTGCCAAACCCATTTTTTCTTCCTGGGCCCATGATGAGACTACATTTCCCAACCTCCCTTGCATTTAGGTATGGCCATGTGACTCCCTTCTAGCCAAAGGAATGTGAATTGAAGTGAGGAGTACCACTGCCAGGCCCACCTTACTGAAATCTGCATGCACTTGGAATCCTCCTTCTAGTCTGATGTAGCTAAGCAAGGAGACCTCAGAAGCCACATGTTGAAGACAGTGAAACCACGTAATAGAAGGTCCTAATCCCTTATCCCTGCTTAGAGGAAGGCCACCCATTAATCAGAAACTCCTATCTGGGTCTCATATAAGTAGGAAATAAAGTTCCACTCATCACATCTGAGTCGTTGTGATTGGAAGTTTGCTTACTACAACAGCCATCGATACCCTAATATGAACTTTTATAGATCCAGCTCTATAGTAGGTTCTGTTTGAGTAAGTTAGTCCCTGACCTTAAAAATTCACAGAAAAGAAGAGAGAGAAAGAGACAAGAATAACATAAATAGAACGTGGGAATTTTGCAATAAAAGAATGTTTAAGATTCTTCTAATATTCTATGTAAACAGAGCTAAAAGCATGCAGTCAGGAAAAGTCATTAGAAACATGGTGACGTCTGAGGAAGGGGTGGAGTTGGCTACTCTCTCTGATAAGCCTTTCCCAGTTATTCCATCTCAGCCCTGAATTTTCTTTGCTATAGCTTGCTGACTTGTACCTTACTTTATATAATCTGGGGAAAACTGTACTAGAAAAGTCAATCGTGGTGTCTACCATGCTCACTATCCCTTTCCAGGGCCTTCTTCTTGCCCCTGTGCTAGGGGAAGATGCTCCAAGCTCTGCCTTGAGCACATCTTTGCTCCTAGTTAGACCAAAGGTGGTCCAATTTCCAGGTGGAGCAGAGTCATTCGGGATGACCTGATACTACACTCTGCCCAGTGGTAATTAACAAAACCAATCAGATCCCCCAACTCTGGAAGTTGAATGAAAGAACCATGAAGAAATTAGCCTGTTTGAGCAGGATGAAAAGAAGATGTAGGCAGAGAGGACCAGAGATGGAAGGTGTGCCACAGCCCAAGTGTGAAGGTCCTGCCCTGGAGGGGCATGACAGTCAGCTTCTTAGTGGCAAGCAGCAAATGAACTCTGGCTGATTAAAGCAGAAAGAAATTTGTTAAAAGGATAATATCAAGCTCACAGAAGCCCTCTGTCTTAGTCAGCTCGAATACTATAACAAAATACTATAGACAGAGTGGCTTAAACAACAGACATTTATTTCTTGCAGCTCTAGAGGCTAGGAAGTCCAAAGTCAAAGTGCCAGCCAATTTGTTTTCTGGTGAGGGCCCACTTCCTGGCTTGCAAACAGCTGCCTTCTCACTGTGTTCTCACAATGGGGGTGAGGGTTAGAGTTAGAGAGTGAGCACTCTGGTCTCACTTCCTCTCCTTATAAGGGGACTAACCCCATTGTGGCAACCCTATCCCCCCATGACTTCATCTGAACCTATTTACCTTCCAAAGGTCCCACCTCCAAATACCATCATATTGGGGGTTAGGGCTTCAACATGTTAATTTTGGAGAGATACATTCAGGCTATAACACCCTTGAAAGGAAAGCTAGGCTCTGTGGCTCTGCTGCCAGTCACCACACCCAAAATTACTCCATAGAGCTGTCCCACAAGAACACCACCTCCTCTGCCATCAACCACTTAATGGAGGCCTGGTTCCATCAGCATCACTGCACTGGACACTGCCATGGTCATCTCCTATAGCACTTGCCACCTCCCACCTGCACCACAATCATTTCTGACAACATCTGATCCCCCTACGAGGACAGTGGGTCCATCTCCATATGTTTCTCAGTGCCTAGTCAGCAGTCTTGAGCATAGTGGTTAAATGAATCCATCAATATCTGACGAATAAATAAGAATTCCCATTTAATACAACAATGCCTAAAGTAACAAAGCTGCAATAATTGTAGCTACAATGCATTGGGTATTTACTAAATACCAGTTACTTCTTAAGTGTTTTACCTGCACTCTCCCACTGAATCTTTACAATAACCTTATTTTTATAATAAACTTTAGCTTTGTAATAATGCCATATGAGAAAGGCATTATTATTATCTCCACTTTACAGAAGCAGAAGCTTGGACTTAGAGAGGTAAGTAACTTGTCCAATTTCACTCACCAAGTAAGTTGTAGAAACAGGACCCAAGTTCTTGATTATGTCTCCAAAGTTATACTTTTAGATCATCTAAAATAGACACCCACCGCCCCACAGGCTCATGTTAAATGCCACCAAGATAAGAAAAAATTCCCATAGTTCATTTCTTCCCCTCCTCACTCTTTTCTCATTTCAAAAAGTTAATAATGGAAAGACACATGACATATCTACCACAGATTATTGTATCAGTTCATTCAGCTAATTTCAGAAAAGATGATGCTAATTATTAGAGATAATGAAAACTTGCTCTTCCAGTACAACCGAAGGGGAATAGTCCAATTGATTAACAGGGATTTCAATCCACGCATTCAATTTCTCTTGCTCGTTTTGTAATGGATGGGAAAAATTGGTTTGTAGTTAGATTTTTGAGAGCTAAGTGTCTAAGACACTGAAGGGAGCCACCTCATTAAGTCCTAGGCCTGGTTAGGCAGGCTCTCAAAACCAGAGGCAAAGCCAATGGCAGGTAAACTCACTACAGGCATTTTTTAATGAAAGTTTGCAGTTTATCAGAGAATTCTTCCTGAATCCTCAATTTTTTTCTTTCTCTTTTAACCATTCATTCGTCTTTTTAAAATGCAGCATTGAAACAGTTAAGAATAAATCTAGGATTTGCAGAACAGTAAGAATTTAATCATGGCAGCAAACTAAGCCCCCGAGACAATTTTAGTCTCAAAGTCAAAATATAGTGTATCTGACTCCGAGTAAATTGACTTTTCACAGAATACTCTAACATAATGCATAATAGTCACGCACTCCAAGAGAAGCTCCTGGGTATTGGTCCAGAGCCCACAACCAGCAGGAAGATCATAGTGTATGTTGAATAAAATTACCCATTCTAAAGGTCCTCAGCTATCCTGAATATTTTATTAAAAACCTTTTTGTGGTGGAGACCAACTGGGACCTCTTTCTCCTAGGAGCAAACTGTCAATGGTAGTACAATTGAAAACCAGACAAAGTCAAGCTTAATTAGATCTCCCCGCAACTCCAACCTCACATTTCTGGTATATTCATTCCTGACCATAATCCTTGATAAATAACAATATAGTGGGATTCATTTCCCCCAAACCTTTCAAAAAAAAGAAGCACAATTGTGAGCAGGTGGAGAAAGAAAATAAAAATGTAGCAACAGATTTTACAACTCTATACAAAATAATAGCTGAATGTCACCAATAATGTAATCATAATAATGTAATCAGAAAACTTATAAGGATGCCTCAAGGGTGGCACTTGGCGAAGAGCTGGGAAATAGTCCAGCTAGTTAACAGGGATTTCAGATGCACCAGTAAAAAGAAAAAGTTTCTGAGCCTCTGCTTTGAGGCCAGCACTTTGCAGAGCAACACAGGAAAAGTGACTGATACATTCCCGTATTTTATGAGAAAGCCTCAATGTCAAAAAGCCTCTCCCCTGATTTCTGTGCATCCCTGTGTTCTTGTAAAAGCACATGTACCAACTCTGGGTTCAGAAACTATGACCAGTGAAAGAATGGTGAACATAACTCACCATTCACAAAGAGTTTATAGTTAAGCTGCCATAGTAAGGGAATAAAAGCAGACTACTGAGTGTAGATGGCAGAGTTAAGAAACCATCATTCTTTATTCTGAGCCCAGTTTTATGGATTGCTATGTTCTGTTTTATGTCTTTACATTTTTCTACATTCTTAAGTATGTTAACTTCCTTTCTCTCTAATTTGACAGTGTAAGAATTCATAGAACATTTCTTTGTTAAGGTGTTAAGGTGACTTTGCATTACTAGCAATATTTGTGTTGTAGCTTCATCTTGGGGAAACCCCTTTAGTTAGTCTACCCTTTGCAATAATTTTTACAGTGTTGTATTACACAAATAATTTAATATGAGCCTGGTTTCTTTTGAAACTGCGTGCATACCCATTCTCCCTTAGTTTCACAATACACAACACATCTGTTAGTTCAATGATAACAGATGTTATACTGAAATTGTAATAACTTGTGAGTTAACTGTATTCAAAACTTTATAGTTACACACGTTTCAATAACTTAATCCTCTACCATTATCTCTTCAAATTGATTTAGCCCTGCAGAAGTTGGAGAAAATCAAATATTCATTGTGTTTGTTTTGTGCATATATACAAAAATCACATCGTGATTTATCTCTCCTGGTATTAATCCTATCTTCCTTGGAAAGATGGAGTAAAAATCATAACAGCATCAACAATCCCTCCTCTCTTTACTCATGAAGATAAATTGCATAGCCAATTCAGGATTATTATGCATGCATCTGTGTGCAAGCTTTTTTTTGTGGATTTGTAGAAGCCCTATAAATCCGATCTGCATTTCTAGCCATTTACTGTTTAAATAAATGACCTTTCCTCTTATCTCAGGGGCACAAGCCTACCCCCATTTGGCCACTTTATCTTTTATTAGAGAAGCATCTCTCTTCTTTCAAAGCAAACCACCTTTTTTTCTCTCAAGCTTCTCTTCCATCTTTTTTTTCCAAATCCACAGATTACACACCCTCTGCTGAAATGTGTGGGTTACAACCAAAATCCACCAGTAGACAGTAGACAGTGGGGCAGTATAGTAGGGTGCTGGGAGAGCAGGTTAAAGTCAGGAGACAGTCTCCATCTTCTAGTATGTTCCATACTGGTACAGAGCAGAAGACTTGTGTGCAACAGGAGACAAAAGTACTTTAGGGTGCTCTGGGTTTCCCAGCACATGCTAAGAGTTTCAGGGAAGGGAGAGGTAGAGAGCAATGGAGGACCAGGAAAACATCAAAGAGGAGCACAGCCTTAAGGTGGACCTTGGAAAATGCATGGAGATTGGGCCAAAATGCAGCATGAGGGCACTCCCAACAAGGCCAAGGCTCCAAAGAAGCTTGGGAAGACTGTGTGAGGGAGAGTGCTGGGGTATGAGCAGAGAAGAGTCTGGCCTCTCTTTTGGCTGATCTGCCGCGACTAGAGAACCATGCTCTTTTCCATTTCCAACTCT
Organism: Rhinopithecus bieti; assembly: GCF_001698545.2. Classification (NCBI taxonomy): domain Eukaryota; kingdom Metazoa; phylum Chordata; class Mammalia; order Primates; family Cercopithecidae; genus Rhinopithecus; species Rhinopithecus bieti. The sequence goes on along the minus strand of NW_016804541.1, from coordinate 1,587,272 downwards.
TTCTTTCCCTATCCCTCCAAATAGAATGTAAAGAAACATCAGCCTTTTCACATGCACACATCACTAAACACAGAGCCCCCAAAGTCACCAGCTGCACAGGCCTGGGTCGGGGAGGAACCCCCAAGGAGAGGGGCTGTGTCAAGGTCTCACTGGGCCCTAATTTATGTTCTGGCTCATGGATTCTACTGACTTCAGACAGTTAGTTCCATTATGCTTGGCTCATTCCCAGGCCAACTTGCCATCTCCACCAACCACCTTCTAAGGGTCTCTCTCAAAACTCCAGACAAGCACATGCTCAAACAATGCAAATGAGCACGGAGCCTTCAACAAGTGTCCCTAGATCTACTTATTTATAAGTGAGAAGAAGGAACTGCTTGAGGTGGGAAAACAGAAAATGAACTACAAAGTCAATAATGAGTACATGGTTTTGCTCTCATCCTCTGTCTTGGGAGACAACAGAGCATACCAGGCTGCGAAGCCAGACTGCCCAGGTTCAAATCCCACTTCAGCTACTTTCTAGCTGGGCAAGTCACTCAACTTCTCTTTGCCTCAATTCCCTTCATCTATGAAATGGGTACAATAACAGTTCTTACTCCATTGTGGTGTTGTAGGGATTATAGAAAACAAAACATGTAAGTTTCCCTTAAAACAGTATAGAGCATGCAGTATTTCCTATTATTGGGGCCATATCCCTTCACTAGTGCTGGTATTGAAAGGTTAGAATCTTCACAGTCAACTGATGGAAGAAACTATCTAGCTCAACAATCCCTTTCCCTCTCATCCTAGGCTTGCTCCTTGGCCTTCACCCTGATATTCCTGCTTGGATCTCCTTTAATCTGAGTAATATTTTAGGTGATGATTTCTGTTGTGCAAATTTGGTCTCTTTTAACATCTTTTGAATATTGCTTGTTTCTCCAGAAAATATTACTCTTCTATAAATGCAATGCTGGGCACAATAGGTACACAATGAATGCCTGGCAAATTGAAGTTGGTTGTGTAGACACTCATGGGCTCTTCTCAGTCTGTATCATGTCATTGTTCATGACTGCTCAGTAAATATTTCCCTTATTTTTAATAAAATCTCCTCACTTGTTATAAAATATTAATGGAATATGATAGATTTTATGCACTTCTTGAGGACAATAGAAAATAACACAAGCTCTATGTGTTACATGAAAAAAAAGTACTGGGCCTTCTTAAACACAGAAACAAGGGAAAACAATGATCAGATACATATTTGTAAAGAAATTCTCCTGGGGGCCGGGCGCAGTGTCTCACGCCTGTAATCCCAACACTTTGGGAGGCCAAGACGGGCGGATCACGAGGTCAGGAGATCGAGACCATCCTGGCTAACATGGTGAAACCCCGTCTCTACTAAAATACAAAAAAAATTAGCCGGGCATGGTGGCGGCCGCCTGTAGTCCCAGCTACTCAGGAGGCTGAGGCAGGAGAATGGCATGAACCCGGGAGGTGGAGCTTGCAGTGAGGAGAGATCATGCCACTGCACTCCAGCTTGGGCGACAGAGCGAGACTCCGTCTCAAAAAAAAAAAAAAAAAAAATTCTCCTGGGGACAGAAAGACTCAAGAGGATGAAGTTTAACTCTAAATTTGGTTGTGTTCGAAAGTCTGACTTCCTTGCCTGTACATGGAACGCACATTTCCGGAACGTGCTCTCTATCTGGGCACACTCACCATAATATTCTGCTTAATCTTCGTGATGCTATGATGAATGACTTATGGAAAAGAAATAACAGTGGTAAGAAAGAATGCCCAGAGAGCACCAACAAGGTGCTAGGGATGGGGTAGAGTCAGTCAGGGGAGGTTTTATTCCATAAAATAAAAGTAAAGTAATTGACCCACGTGGTTAATGCTCCTCCTGTGTCTTAAGCCAGGCTCTGCCTCCCACTGTCTGCCTGCTTAGAACACAAGGTCTCATCTACTGCAAAGTAAAGAGTCCTAGAGTACACATTCTTTGCAGGCAGGAGATTCCCAGCTGCATGTGTGGTCACAAAACCAGCTTTCTCTAATTGAACACAGGTTTCTGTTTTTGCTCCACCTTGCATCTCTCTCAGGTCAGCTAAGTTCCCTCTGACTTAAAGAAAGCAAGCTTCCTGTGGCTCTATGCTCAGAGACAGCCCTTGTTTGAGGCCTTGTGTGATCAGCATTTGGAGGGGAGAGGAGAAAGGCCTGGTCATAGAAGAGGCCTGAAACCTGATTATGAAGGCCACCATTGCCCCACTTAGGCAATGGGGACCCAAAAGATGGGTTTCTCTGTTGTCCTCATCATTCTTAGAAGACTCTAACTTATCATTTGGGTGTCAGCTGCCTGAATTCAGCAGAAAGACATGGATTCTTCAGACCCTCTTAATCCTTAGAAAAGACCAGCAAATAAGCCTGCAGTATCACACAGGGATTCTCAGTAAGTTCTAAGGACAGCTAGATGTTCACATGAAGTTCCCAGGTGAGATTTTAGAGGCCCTTCCCCAGGACAAAGTATCCTTTCCGGTTTTTTAGTTTACACTTACAACTTAACAAATTTATTCTCCAGCAAAGCCCAGTTTTGATTCTCCTGCTTCAATAACTCTTCTCTCAGATCTGTGGATCTTCACGGATCCATCATCAACTTGAGCCATTTTTGTTCATCTGTGAGAGAAGAAGGGACAGCCTCGCACCGGAGCGTCCTGTGTTTGCTGATGATTATTAGTGCAGCTCCTCTCAGAGCATGGCCAAGACCGGGACCACAGTTCTGCTCCTCCTGCATTGTGAGCCAAGCTCTGCCTCCCACTGTCTGCCTGCTCAGAACACAACGTCTCATCTACTGCAAAGTAAAGAGTCCTGGAGTACATGTTCTATACAGGCAGGAGATTCCCAGCTGCATATGTGGTCACAAAACCAGCTTTCTCTAATTGAACACAGGTTTCTGTTTTTGCTCCACCTTGCATCTCTCTCAGGTCAGCTAAGTTCCCTCTGACTTAAAGAAAGCAAGCTTCCTGTGGCTCTATGCTCAGAGACAGCCCTTGTTTGAGGCCTTTGTCACCTCAAGCTGGGTGTTCTGTCTTCCTAGGGCCTTTGCCCAGAATCCTTCCAGCTGGATGACTTCCCGGGCCCAGATCATGCCGCTTGAGCTCCTGTTCCTGCTCTTGTTCTGACTCCTGGCTCCTCAACGCACAGGCTGTTTGCCTGGTTTACACTTCCAGGCCCAGAGCCTTGTCTACCCCAAGTTGTCTCTCTTACCATCATCCCTGTCTCCTGCCATCAATCCCTGGCTCATCCCCACAGCAGTGTTCTGAAAACCTACATGCATGGACTACTTCTGCCTAGCAAAGAGGCATGCTGTATAATGACAGCACACACAATGCTTCACGGAGGGTCTAAAACATGCCAGGTGCTTTTCCAAAGATGGCACCCTCAAGGGGCTACAGTCTGCTAGAAGACATAGAGGACTAGTAGGAAATTAATACTCAGTGGTGAACAATTCTAAGGGAGTGGTAGAAATAGAATGTGGTGCTTACACAAAGGATCAGCCCAGCCAACACTGGGGAAGTGAGGGACGGGTCCCATGAGAAGACAGTAACTGAAATATAAAGGAGGATGAGGAATTAGCTAGGCAAGGGAGAGAGGAAAAAAGGGAGGATTGTTCCAAGAAAGGAGGCTGGCATGTGCACAGGGCAGGGAAGGAAGAGAGCATGCAGCACTCTGTGGCCTGTGGGTGATGCAGTTAAGAATGCAGCAAAGACCAGGCACGGTGGCTCATGCCTGTAATCCCAGCACTTTGGGAGGTTGAGGCGGGCGGATCACCTGAGGTCAGGAGTTCGAGACCAGTCTGGCTGACATGGTGAAACCCTGTCTCTACTAAAAATACAAAAATTAGCCGGGCATGATGGCAGGCACCTGTGATTACAGCTATTCGGGAGGCTGAGGCAGGAGAATCACTTGAACCCGGGAGGCAAAGGTTGCAGTGAACCAAGATCGTGCTACTGCACTCGAACCTGGGCAACACAGCAAGACTCCATCTCAAAAGAAAAAAAATGAAGGCAGCAAAGAGGTCAGGTGGGAGTAGCCAAAACCAAGACTGAAGATGTAGCCAGGGCTAAGCCATGAAAAGTCCTATAAACTTGGCCAAGAGTTTTGAACTTTATCCAGGGAATATTAAGAAGACATTTTAAACAGGAGGCTGATATGACCAATTTGTTTTAGAAAGGTCCTTCTGGCCATGATATGGACCTAAGTTGTGGGGGAGCTAGGATTCAGGCCCACTAGTTAGGTAAGTAGTCATTTGTAGAGGCGCTGAAGGCTTGAGCTAAGGTAGAGGCAATGCAGGAGGCGAGGAGTTGGCAGATGGGAAATATTGGAGACTCGATGAGGAAGAGCTATGAGTGAACATGCAGACCCAGGCTTCTCTGATCTGGCAACAGGGAGATCTATGGTTTCTTCAGCTGAGACAGAGACCTTAAGAAAAGGAACAGGTTTTGAACACAAGTTTGAGGAGCCCGTATTTGTTTCTACATACAAGTGGAATTGGCTAGACATGGACTTAGAAAGTGGAAACTCCACTTTATACAACTCAATCTGTGCTATCTGCAAGGATAATGCATTCCACAAGCATGTCACGCTGTGTGAAATAGATTATATGTCTGTCTTTCTCTCCTCAGGTATCATTATCTCACTCACATGAAACAATCAAAAGCAGGAAAACAAATGGGCTAGACCTAACAGCCAGAACTTCTGGGTCACATGGCCCTGCTAGGCCATAAGGGAGCCACAAATATCATTCCTCCAAGTGACTGGAATGAGAGGAGAAGCAGATACTGGATTGGAGAGCATCACTCATAGCTACCGAATCTGTAATTCTTAGCAAATCCAGGGATTGCCCTGCCATGGGAAACCAACTATCTCCTAAGATAACCCATTTCATTTTTTCCTCATCCTTGATCGATAAACAATCCATCTTTATAATGAATTAAAAACTCCCTCTGCAGCATCTATCTCTTGTTCTACACCCTTACAGAACAATGTTTTTATCTTTCCCATGACAGACCTTCAACTATTTGAAGATAATTATCATGCCCTCCCAGGTCCTCACTTTAACAAGTTGAATGAAATTTTCAATTAGTAGTTCAAAACTTCAAGTATCTGAAGATACAGTGACATTGAACAGCAAGTTTGGAAAAGTACAGGAATTTTGATTCACTTCAGAGGACAGCCAAACTGACTTGTTGGATCAGACAAAGAGATAATGGATGGGAAGACACGCTGCTATCTAAAAGTGGGGACACAGAACCAAATCATCTAAGATGTCTTTTCCTACTTTGACTCAAATTAAATGTGAAATCCTCATTCCTCGGTTGCCACTTCACTTCTGGCCTGATAAAGATGTTTCTGCAGTTATCTTCCTTGACTGCTGGGGGTAGCACCAATGAAAACATACAAAGAAAGCTTGATATCCCTCTAGTTCTACTAATTGACTCATCTTATGTTTAGACAAGTGTTGTTTGAGGCTAAATTACAGAGCCTTAATTCAGACTGAGACTCTTAGAATCTGCAACTAATGAATCTTTCTTTTTCAGAAGTGTTTCTTAATACAGCCACTTAACTAAAAAGCCAGATGAGATGGCAAATACAACTTCCCTTCTTTATTGGATGTGCCTGACAACTGTGGGTTAATTGCATAACCAGGCAGCCAGTTAACACCTGCCTGTGGATTTACATACTTCCAGCCATATATCATCTCCCACCTGATACAGACTTTGTTGAAACCCGAATGTTTTACCAGGACTGGAAGGTCAGTCCCATTTGTCAAAGCAGGGACAATCCCTTTGTCTTAGACAGCCTTATCTAGGTTGTGGAGTCGCTCAAGGACATCATCTGCCTTCCCATCAGCAGAGCCTTGAGAAAGTTGAGCTGTGGGAACAGCGGGTCTTCTTATTCATTTATTTCTAGCTTCTCCTTTTGTCCTTATTAGCAGGCCAGAGCCTACAGGCTGATAAGACAAAGACACTCATGGTTTGCAAGGACCTAAGAATGTAGTTGTATGAGACATTTGCTAACTGTATCAGCATTAATTTCAATAGGTTTTATTGTGCTCGTTTCATCAATGAGTAGGAACCAGGCAGCCCTGTGAGATCAGTGAATGGGGTGTACTGTCATGAAAAAAGGGGAATACTGGCTAATGTCCAATAGGAGATCCCAAATAGCAAATTCATTGATTTGGCAATTATTTATGTCAGACTTTGATAAGCACTAGGAACTACGATGTTCCCTGTTTCCTTTGGGCTCACACGCTGGTGGAGGAGCCAGGCATTAATCACACAATCACATCACACCTAACATTCAGGCTGGCACAGTGGCTCATGCCTGTAATCCCAGTACTTTGGGAGGCTGAGGCAGGTGGATTACTTGGGCCCAGGAGTTCAAGACCAGCCTGGCCAACATGAGGAAACCCTGTCTCCACCAAAAATAGAAAAATTAGCTGGGCATGGTGGCAGGTGCCTGTAGTTCCAGCTACTCAAGAGGCTGAGGCAGGAGAATTGCTTGAACCCAGGAGGCAGAGGCTGCAGTGAGCTGAGACTACACTGCTGCACTCCAGCCTGGGCATCCGAGTGAGACTCTGCCTCAAAAAAAAAAAAAAAATCTTACATTCAAGGAGTACTTACTAAGTGCCTGGCTCTGTTCTATATATATTACACACATTCATTCACTTAATCCTTACAACAATCCTATGAAGCACTTACTAACCTTATCCCTATTTTACAGGTGAGAAAACTGAGTTACAAAGAAATGAAGAAACTTGCCCTAAATCACATAGCCAGTAAGTGACAGAACCAAGAACAGAACTCAGGCAGGCTGGGTTCTAATGCCATACTGCCTCTCAGCTGACCTGGAAGCCTTTTTAAAGACATTCAACCACACCCACCCCAGGCACAATAAGTGAACCTTTCTCTGGTGCTTCCTCCAGTGCCTGCTCTGCCAGTCACCACCCGGCATTTCATAGGTCCATACATCATCCTCAGTTATAATAGGGTTATCTTTTTTTAAACACTTCTACTACTACTAATTGACTCATCTTGTGTTTAAACAAATGAAATCAAGATGCAGTCGAAAGTGGAAGCCAAAGTTTCGTAAGTAGAGCACAGGACCAGGCCAGAGCAGGGCTCTGTTGCCAGATGAAAGAAAAGCTACTCTCATGTTATCTAGTGAAAAGAGATGAAACTTAGAAAATTACAGATACAGAGTCACACACTCAGAGCTAGAGGGAGCCTCGGGAAGCACCACGCCATATGACAGGAGAAGAAATCCAGGCCCAAGAGCAGAAGGTTTTGCTCAAGGTCACACTTGAAGAATCAGTTCTTGACAGCGATTAGCCAGACCCAAGTCTCCTGACCTCCACCCAGCTCAGGGCTCCTTCTGGCCTTTCCCACTCCCACCAGAATTCTTACAAGAATCCAATCCACAAGAAACCCAAAGCCAGAGGCAGCAATGAGGAATGTCCTGTTTACATTTCTGTTAAGTAGAATCCTTTGTTCTAACAACAACAACAAAAAAACTCTTGCCTTCAACAAAGACATTCATAACAATAAATGCATTATTTTCCCCAGGAAAAGTTTGAATTTCACTTATTTACAGTGACACAGGTTTACTCAATGCTTTCTTTAATTAAACTCCTAGTTAACATTTGATGGCTCTCAATCCAACTTTCCCTGAGCCAAGAACTGATCAATCCTGACCAACCAACAATGAGTATTAAGCCATGGATTTTCAAATGGTTATTTTTACCCCTCCATGGAACTTAGCAGCTTTTTAACCACATGAAATATGCACAGATACATGAAATCTTTGAACTAGGGAAAATGCGATTGTAAAACCAGCCCTCTCGCCAGTCTAGGTTGGACAAAGAGGGAAGGCATTTAGGGTACTTCTGTTGTCCCTTTCGTTAGAACGCTGCCAGCCAGCGTTCTCCCTAAAAATAGTTGTCACGCCAGTGGAGTCCTCACTCTGGCAAACAGACTGTTCTGCACCAAGATCCTTTTTAACTGGTTCTTAAGTTACAGGAATTTTAACTAAATTAGAAAGTTTGCCACTTTGTTCCTTGTAAAATAAAAGCGTAAAAAGCCAGAGTTCCTGAAACACAGGTTCAGCTCAGTTTGAAAAAACAAGAAAACGTCGTCTTCACTTCTGGGCATAAAAAATGTTGAAGCTTGAGGAGGTTGAGAACAAATGGAACTTCCTACTTATTAATGCTTGGGTAGTCAGTTTCTTCACACGGCCATTTCTTTCCCCCGCGCCTTTCTGCGAATGTTTTATCAGCGCTGGACCACAGAATGATAAATGCTATCCTGTACAAAAAGGTAAAGATGCCTTAAAACTCACTCTAGTGTTTCAAAGCACAGCTCTGCTTTCTAAAGTGTTTTATTTTCCACATTTAGGGCTTTAATGATTCTAGAATAGACAGTAGGAATGCCAAATACATAAACAATTCAAAATCTGCTCAGCCAGATCTGAAAAGGGTTTCCTCAGCATCCGTTCCAAATTCCTCATCTTACTTTTTAGGCTTTCCCTCTCAGCCTTTAATGGAGTCCTTGATTTCCAAGTACCTAGCATCAGCTGTTAAAAAGTTTTAAATATGAATTCTGTTTGCAGTTTTTTAGTACGTTTTCTTGTTTATTTTACATTTTTAGGGTATTTTCACTCATATTATCTAACTTCAGCTCCCCCATCCAAAACAGACTGGCTGGTATGCTCACAATCCCTTGGGAACAAGGGCTCTCTTCATGTCCCCAGCTATGGTACACACAATTAATTTCCCTAAACATTTGCTGTCCTCATGATACTGCCTTGCTCAAAAAGCATCGTTGCACTCTTATTAATACAAACCATTTTGAGAGAGAGAGATATATATATGTGTGTGTGTGTGTGTGTGAGAATATATGTCTATGTATATATATCCATGTCTCACTCTGCAAATATATTAACATATTATAAAATATTAACAAAAATATATTTAGAAAGGAGGAGGTTTACAAATCTAAACAGAAATCTTCATATTTCACTGTGCCCTAGTGGACTGCCTACCATACCCCCTGAAAGGAGTAGGTCTTAGTTGGGAGACCCCAGTTTGAGAAGATCAAGATCTAACTTTTGAGACCAGCCTGGCTAACATGGTGGAACCCTGTCTGTACTAAAAATACAAAAATTAGCCAGGTGTGGTGGCACATACCTGTAGTTCCACCTACTTGGGGAGGCTGAGGCAGGAGAATCATTTGAACCCAGGAGGCGGAGATTGCAATGATCCAAGATCACACCACTGCACTCCAGCCTGGGTGATAGAGTGAGACTCTGTCTCAAAACAAAACAAAACAAAAAAATCTAACTTTTGAGTGGCATTCCAGGCCCACCACAATAGTCTCAAACTTCCTTTCCAGCATAGTCCACTACTGTTCCCTCCTTAACAATCAAACTGAATCACTGATTGCCTGAAGGCTCCAAGCTGCTCAATAGGCTTTGGGGCCAGGCTGTGAGTATGGGCTCTTCCTTATACCAGTTGTTAAGTCACAGGTAATCCATTCATTCTCCTTATGCTTCCTCATGCAGGGAATGAGAAAAATAATGACACCTGTGGCAACATTCTTGTTGTCAAATGACATGGAAGTATACACTGAGGGCACACTTGGTAAAATGGTAAAGTGTGACACAAATCTTATGAGTGTATGAATCCCTATACAATACAGGGATGTCTGCAATCTTGGGCACAAATAAGAGACTCTAGGTATATTATCTTACAAGTGTAAAACATCATCTTCCATCAGATCTTTTATTTAAATACTGTTGAGTCCCTATTAGCTATTTATCAGTTTCACTAACGTATCAAACATCGAAGCCTCACAGCAATAACCTGCTGAATGCACGAAGTGTGGCTCTGGCCAAAAATGAAAGGGGTGATTTAAGAGAAGAGGAAAGCCCTGACCAAGTGGAAGAAAGGCATTTCCTTAAATGAAATGAGTAAGACTGGGGAACAAGCCAGTTCAGGGTGGTAAAATCAAAAGTCTAATTATAGACACGCCAGATATGAAATATCTATTCAATATCTGCATGAGGATGTTGGACATCTGAGTCTGGCTTCAGGGGAGAGGTATGGCCTAAAGATTAAAATTTGGGAGTGATATTTTCTCAAACTTTAAGACAGGTTCAATGGCTTCTCCTCTACGAATCTTTCTCTAATTTCCCTCCCAGCTGCACAAAGCTTCTCTGGATTTTAACACTGTTTTCTGTATGTTTCCATGAGCATCTACTCTACCTCCCTTTTATTTCATTTTACTTATTTGTGAACTAGACTATGGGCCACTTGAGGGCAAAGACAATGTCACTTTCGTCTCTGTGTTCTTTTGGTGTCTAGCAATGCACCTTGTCTATATTTGGTTCTCAATAATGCATTATGGGTTGGTTAATTAATTAGTCACCTCCACCTATAACAGATTCAGTAAAATTTCTTGAAAAAAAGTAATTCCAGATGGTTTGATGACCAGACGAATGCATGAACAAACAATCCCTGAAGTCCCATTGAAAGATCTGGATAGAAGTGGCCTTGTGCATACATAAGTGAAGCCTAGTGTCCTTCCAACATGGCACGTCCAGTTGCCCAGTGTCCAGGACTGCCCATCATGGTTCCCCACTCAGGTCCACCTTTACCAGCCCTGTTTTCTATAGCCTTTCATTCTCTTTATTTCCCAATCTAAATGTTCCAACCCAGTCAGCTGTCACTTCGGAAGTCAGTCTGCAAGGTGACAACAAGACAATTGAACTAATTTGTGCTACTGTGACCAGAGAGCCTACTGCCTACATGCCTTTCCACCACACACCATAAGGTTGAATTTCAATGAGGGTCTTGAGAGAGACAACGACTTAAAGCAAAGGTGACTTTAGAGCAGGACATGCCACACCTGGGTAGCTAGCTACCTGCCCTGACAGTGCCCTCAACAAGCCAGACCATTTTACCATATCCAGTCTGGATAGAAGTCCTGAGAAACAGTTCAGAGGATGTAGTTTTTTGAGAACACAGAGAGTCAGCTCTGCCATAGGAGGTGCCCTGCTACCCAGGCGACCCTGCCCCAGCTCTGACACCAGGCAGCCTCTCAATGATTGGTAAGTGTCTGGCTTCCTTGGTCCATGTCTCAGTGCATGACTCAGGAGCCAGACTGCACAGATCCCTTCTAGTTCTACGGTTCAACTAAAACAAAATTTGATTTTCAGAATTCCAGAATCTTTCTACTCTCTTCTCAAGCTATTCTCATTTTTCCATTCTGTAACATCCTTGTATAATACGGTTGCAAAGCTCCATTCCTTCCTCTGTGTAATGGTGATGATAATAGTGATGATAACAATGTTGCTTGGCTCCCAGGGTTGTTGTGAGCTTTTCATTAGAAAGTCCTTTGTGATTGTGCTACTGCACTCCAGCCTGGGAGACACAGCAAGACTCCGTCTCAAAAAAAGAAAAAAAGAAAGTCCTTTGTAAATTCTGACTCTTACTAAATTTAGTTATTATTGTTTTACTGTTAAAGTATCTCCTCTCTTTGCATGCAGGAAGTTAAAGATTGTTACCAATTCCAGTTTGGGAATTTTTTTAAAAGACTAGATAATCTTGTCTGAGGCAAGTGTCCTAACAAGTCTTCACAGTAGAAGGAGGGGGAAATGTATGAATACAGGAGGATTCAGAGAAACCTCAACTCACCTGTGATCTCGGGTCATCATGAGATCTCCATAGGATAAGTGAGTCTGACAAACCATATACTTCTAAGTGTGAAGAATTAGAGGAATTATTTAGTTCACCCACTCCACAGTTTTCCATACAAGTTATTCCGAAGAGAATGCCCCCAGAACAGGGAGTTAAAGGCACTGTACGACAAATGAAGGCCTGAGCTACTCATATTTGTGAGTTACCCATGCATGTTATTAGAAAACATTACATTCTCACAGCAAATAAACATATTTCATCAATACAGTCTAAAAAGCATCTAAGAGCATTTTCAAGTTAAATGAATAATATGATTTCTTTGCTAAACTATTGAACAGATCTAAACAGCATTAAAAACTGAGAAAGAGAAAAATGCCCATTTTGAGTCCCAAAATCAAAATACAGGAAAATATCATTAATTCAATTAGACTAACTAGGGAGAAAGGATTGAGAACTATTATCTAAACAAATATAGCTTTATTACTCTTAAGAAGTACAGAAAAAAAAACAGCAAACCTAACCAAGTATGACAAAGTCAATGATTTAAGGAAATACTTTAATAATTTATTAAAATATAACTCCTACATACTGTCCACACATCCATGTTTAGCCATTTAAAACAGGATCTGCAAAATAATAAACTCTTCTCCTTCACTTTATACACAGTGGTTAAGTTTTAGAACAAAACAACCCATTAGAATGCTCAGGACAGCACTGCAATCAGTCAGTGACTCTGAGGCCTGAATCAAGATGTTTGGAGATGATAAAAAATGAAATGCAATGGACTTCCCGTCTTAAGGCAGCCATGTCAATCAGTGCATCACATAAAAACCCATGAAGGGAAGAAATCAATGCTTCCAAATGGAAAAAAAAAAAAACCTTTCAATATTAAACCTATAGAGAGCTGTTAGCTTGCCTTTTCTAAATTCTTCCTTTAAAGAGTTTTAGGAATTATCATGCCAAATTCATAATTCAAGCTTCAATAACAACTTATACCTTCACAGTAGAATGTATTAGTGAAGTAGTATTAATTACATGTATTTCATGATCTTAGCCCTTGATATTTTGGATGCTCACATAGGCTTTTGACTTATTTTAAGGAGGGTAAAGGAAAACAGTAGATGGAATTAGTTAACTCCGCTTTACATAATAGATTACATTCAATGAAAAAATAAGTGAGACTTTTGCTTTCAATCATGATGAATTATTTGGTACCAGACTAGTCTTTCTGCTATAAACAACTCTCAAACCAACAAAATATGTATTATGTTGGTGCAAAAGCAATGGTGGGTTTTGCCATTAAAGTCATGCTACCATTACTACCAGCAGAAGACTATTATCCCCAAGAAGCATAAGACTGTTATCCATCTGAGCAGACCCACCACAGGGCTGTCATCCCTCAGAGAAGAAAAATACATAAGGTGATAGCCACAGCCACCCCACCTTTCTGCTCAAAGTTACTTTCTAGACCACAAAGTAAGTAGGTGGTACCCAAGCAGAACTCTGAGGTCTTGATGAGCTGAAGAGGTACAGATAGGAATTCAGGGTTAATGAGATAGGTTGATTTGTAGGACAGGGTATCATATAGGAGGAAGCCACATCGAGAAGGAATTCCAGAAATTAGTGTAGGGATCTCTTTAGTTTTTTGGTAGAATACCAAGTTGAATATGCTCAGAGCACTTACTATGCTGCACATGTTCAGGCAATATAATATAAATGAAGATTTCAGAAATCACAGAGTGCTACAAGACATAGGCATTTTGAAGAGAGTTTAGAGATCTTGCTAAGCACTCCCATCAATTCAACTGGGACTCTCATCCATAGTAAGAGCTCATCTAGAGTCACCCTAGCAAATCTTATTCACAAAGCTCAACAAGTATCATACCAACACAACCATGCATTCACTGCCTGTCAAAACAAAACAAAAGAATACTCTTTAGAGAAAGACAATGGGGACAGGCACGGTGGTGTGTGCCAGTAATCCCAATACTTTGGGAGGCTGAGGTGGGCAGATTGCTTGAGCCCAGGATTTCCAGACCAGCCTGGACAACATGGCAAAACCCTGTCTCTACAAAAGTACAAAAATTAGCCAGGCATGATGGCATGTGCCTGTAGTCCCAACCTCTTTGAGGCTGAAGTTGGAGGACTGCTTGAGCCAGGGAGGCAGAGGTTGCAGTGAACTGGATCATGCCACTGCACTCTAGTCTGGGTGATAGAGGGAGACCTGCCTCAGAAAAAAAAAAAAGAGAGAGAGAGAGAAAGACAATGAAATCCAATCTCTCAACAGTGTCTGGTACATAATCCAACAAAAACAGATGTATAAAGAAGCAGGAAAATGTAACCCATGACAAGGGGAAGGCTGGGCACAATGGCTCACGCCTGCAATCCCAGCACTTTGGGAGGCCAAGGTGGGCAAAACACCTGAGCTCAGGAGTTGAGAACAGCCTGGTCAACATGGTGAAACTCCATATCTACTAAAAATACAAAAATTAGCCAGGCATGGTGGCAGGTGCCTGTAATGCCAGCTACCGGGGAGGCTAAGGCAGGAGAATTGCTTGAACACAGTAGGCAGAGGTTGCAGTGAGCTGAGATCACGGATCACGCCACTGCACTCCAGCCTGGGCAACAAGAGCGAAACTCCATTTCAAAAAAAAGGAAAAAAAAAAGGGCAGGGGATGGGGGGTAGAAAAATCAATGGAAACAGATCCAAAGATGATAGAGATGTTAAAATTAGAAGACAAAGAATTCAAAACAGCTAATATATATTTTAAAACTTTTTGAAAAGATGGACTTAATGAGTGAACACATAAGAATCTCAGTAAATAAATGGAAACTATAAAATTAAAAAACACTGGAAAATATAACTGAAAGAAAAAATTTACTGGATTAGCTTACAAATAAACACTGCAGAACAAAGTGGCCCTTCAAGATCACTTTCAGGGGAAATAGGAAGCATCATAATTGCAACAAAAAAGGTTGAAAAAGAAATGAACAGAGTCTCAGTGACATGTGGAAAAGCATCAAGCCAATATACATATAATTGAACTCCCAAAAGTAGAAGAGAATAATGAGGGCAGAAAAATTTTTGAAAAAATAATTTACTTCAAATATAATATTTTCACATAAATTTAATAAAACTATAAATCAACACATACAAGAAGTTCAACAAACCCAAATAGTAAAAATACAAAGAAAACCACACCTATCTATATCACAGCCAAATAGGTAAAAGTAGCAAAGATAAAAAGACAATCCTAAAAGCAGCCAAAGAAAAGCACACATTGCCTACAGGGAACAAGGATAGAAATGTTTATTGACTTCCTATCAGAAATAGTGCAGATCAGAAGACAATTGAATAACACCTTTAAAATGCTAAAATAAAACTACCACTATGAACACAGACAAATTTTAAATTAAAAATTTTACAAATAAATAAAATAAAACTACCTGTCAACCTAGAATGCTGTATTCAGAAAATATATTTTAAAATAAAAGTGAGAGAATTCATCAGCAGCAGACCTCTATTGCTATTAAAGGAAATCTTTGGGTTAATGGAAAATTATACCAGATGGAAACAGGGATCTATGTAAAGATATGCAAAACAAAACACTGTGTCTATGTGGGTAAAATATATAATACCTTTTAATTTCTTAATTTGTTTAAAATATAATTGTTGAAAAATAATAACAATGCATTATGAGTTTGTAATACAGATGTAAAATTGACAATAATAGCACAAATAATGGGATGCGGTAAGTGGGAGTATACTCCTGCAAACTTATTACATTACAAGTGAGATAGTATGATACTAATACATGGTAGATTGTAATAGGTTTGGGAAGTATATTGTAATCCCTAGAGCCACCATGTAAAAGGTTAAAAAAATAATAAGCCCAATAGAGGAAGTAAAATGGAACACTCAAACACAGTCATGTAATCAAAAAGAAGTCAGAACAGAATAACAGAAGGAAAACATATGGGAAAAATAGAAAACCAATAGCAAAATAGTAGACTTAAAACCAATCATGTCAATAA
Source organism: Rhinopithecus bieti (assembly GCF_001698545.2). Lineage (NCBI taxonomy): Eukaryota > Metazoa > Chordata > Mammalia > Primates > Cercopithecidae > Rhinopithecus > Rhinopithecus bieti. The sequence continues at coordinate 1,571,512 of NW_016804541.1, read as the reverse complement.
TTTGAGAATGTCTGACTAGATGAAAAATCAAGATCAAACTGTGTGTACTAAAAGATGGAAAATATTACACTGTGCAACAAGAACCAATCATAAGTGGCTTTATAAATAACAAAGTAGTCCTTAAAACAAGAACCAGAGATAAAAAGATACCCTTCCTAATGATAAAGGGATCAATTCAGGGAGAAGACATCACAGTCCCAAATATGCAGAACTTCAAGACACCTGAAGCACAAACTGACAGAACTGAAGGGTAAAAATACACCAGTTGAAAGTCATGGTGAGAGGTTTTAACATGGCCCTCTCAGTAGTCAATAAAACAAGTAGACAAAAATCAGTAAGAATAAAAATTTGAGCAACATCAAGTAACTTAGCCTAACTGATGTTTATAGAACACTGCACCCACCCAATAGCAGAACACACATTCTTCACAGGTCAATGTGTAAAGAATCCACTGAAATAGATTGTATGCTGAGACATGGCTCAATAAATTTAAGAGGACTGGAACCACACAGGAATAGTCTCTGACCACAATGAACTTACACTAGAAAACAGTAATAAGATAGATGAAAAATCATCACATACTTGGAAATTAAGCCAAACACTTCTAAATAACCCATAAATCAAAGAAAAAATCATGAAGAAAATTAGTAAATATTTTAAAGTGATAGTTAAAACACATGGACTGAAAACTTGTGGGATATAGATTAAGCACTGCTGAGGGGTAAATTCGTTCCTCTAAATGCTTCTATCTGGAGGGAAAAAATAGGTAAAACCAGTGATGTGAACTTCCTCCTTAAGAAACTACGTAAAAAAGAGTAATTTGAAACCAACATAAGTAAAATGACGGAAAAAAAGAAAAGAGTAGAAGCCATTGAAACAGAAAATAAACAAACTAGAAAGCAAATAAATGTAAACAATTGTTAGATCTGTGAAAATATAAAAGAAATATTAAAAACTTTATGCTAATGAAGTTGACAAATCAGATGACATAGATCAGTTTCTTTTTGTTTGTTTTTTGTATGTTTGTTTTCAGAAAGAGTCCTGCTCTGTTGCCCAGGCTGGAGTGCAGTGGTGCTTTCTCAGCTCACTGCAGCCTCTGCCTCCCAGGTTCAAGCAATTCTCCCACCTCAGCCTCCCGAGTAGCTGGGTAGCTGGGACTACAGGTGCCTGCCACCACACCCAGCTAATTTTTTTTTTTTTTTTTTTTTTTCTGTATTTTTAGTAGAGATGGGGTTTTGCCATGTTGGCCAGGCTGGTCTCAAACTTCTGGCCTCAAGTGATCCATCTTCCTTGGCCTCCCAGTGTTGGGATTACAGGCATGAGCCACCGCACCCCACCAGATCAATTTCTTAAAAGATATAAAGGAGATACACATAATCTGAGTAGCTCTTGGCTGAAAAAATTAATAATTGGTCAATTATTCCTAAAATAAAAGTTCAGTCTCAGGTGTTTTCTCAAATTACTTTAATCTAAAAATTTTAAGCATAAGTAATACCAATCATACACACATTTTTGAGTAGAAGGACTGAAATAGAGGATTGAAAGTTTCCCAAATCATTGTATGAGGTTAGCATAACTCTGATATCAAAACATGAGTTTTATAAGAAAAGAATAAACATAAAGAATTCCAATTAATTTTTTAAAAATCAAATCCAGAATTACATGAAAAGGTTAATACTTCATGATTAAGAGGATTTCATACAAGGAATGCAAGGTTAGTTCTACATTTGAAAATCAAAATTAACATGGTATAACTCTTTTTTTTCTTTCAATTGTCTGTAATTGTTCTCAGCAATGTTTCATGATTTTCACTGTGGAGATCTTGCACATCTTTCCCTGGATTTATTGTTAAGTGTCCTGGTGTTTTTGATGCTACTGTAAGTTAGACTGATTTCTTTTTTAATTTCTGTTTTCCAGTTGGTCATTACTAATACTTAGAAATACAATTGATTTTTGTATATTGGCCTTATAGCCAATATAAAATTAACCTTGCTAAATCCCTTTACTAGCTCTAATATTTTATTTAGATTTCATAAGGTTTTCTGTGAAGATAATCACCTGCTAATAGAATCTATTTTATTTATTCTTTTTAAATATCATCCCTTTTATTTTTTTCTTGCCTTTTGTGCTAGAAATAAATAATGAAAGAGCTGGCTGGAACAATCCCATTACTGGGTATATATCCAAGATAAAACAAATCATTCTACCAAAATGACACATGCACATGTGTGTTCATCACAGCACTATTCCCAACAGGAAAGACATGGAATCAACCTAGGTGCCCATCAGCAACAGATTGAATAAGGAAAATACAGTACATATGCACCATAGAATACACAGCCAAAAAAAAACAATGAAATCATGTCCTCTGCAGCAACATGGATGCAGCTGGAGGCCATTATCCTAAGCAAATTAACGCAGGAACAGAAAACCAAATACCACATGTTCTCACTTATAAGTGGGAGCTAAACATCAGACACTCATGGACATAAAGATGGCAACAACAGACACTGGGGACTACTTGGGGGGCAGGAGGCAAGGGTTAAAGAACTAACTATTGAGTACTGTGTTTAGTACCTGGGTAACATGATCAATCATATCCTAAGCCTCAGCATCCCACAATATAGCCAGGTAACAAACCTGCACAGGTATTCCCTGAATCTAAAATAAAAGTTGGGGGAAAAAAAAAAAAAGAGCTGGCTGGAAGCTTTTAAACTTACAGTTGGAGCTGCCCCTAAAATTTAACTCCCGAATGACAGGGAAATATTCAGTGATAACTACATTTTTTTCTCATTGTCTTCAAGCAGTAACATGAATCCCTCAAAGAAAGCAAAGATTTTCCATGCACTTAACCAGTGGTTGGACTTCATGTTTACAAATCTCACTGATCCACAAATATGTTATCCAACCCTCTCTCAATTTTCTTTCCCTTTTTTGTTTTGGCATTGTCCTACAGTTTCTCAGGCTTTAATTTCTTTTTGTTTCCCTCTGTTGTTCAAATTGGATTATTTCTACTCATCTATCATCAAGTTGACTGACTCTTCTCTCCATCATATCTATTCTGCTACTGGGCCAGGTAGTGAATTTTTTTTTATTTTGGCTATTGTATTTTTCCATTTTTAATTTCCATTTGGTTCTTTCTTACATCTTTTATTTCTCTGTCAAGATTTGCTTTCTATTAATAACAAGAATGCTTGACCACATTTCTTAAAGCATGGTTTTAATAGCTGCTTTGAAGTCTCTGAGCTTTCCAATATCTGTGTCTTCTTAGGATTGGTATCTGTTGATTATCTTTTCTTTTGAAGGTTGAATTTTTCCTGGTTCTTCAAATGCTGAGTAAGTTTGGATTATATCCTAGACATTTTGAATATTGCGATATGAGAGCCTACGTCTTGTTTAAATCCTAAAGAGAATGTTGATTTTTGTTCATTTTAGTTGGCAATCAACAGGTTAGGTTCCGGCTGCAAATTCTAATCTGCCTTCTGTGGGCTATGGTACAATATCAGTTCACATTTCCAAATGTTGGCTGTGCTACTCAGATCTATGCTGCATGTCTGCCGGAGTAGCCTGTCTGGGACCTCCGTGATGACTGACCCTGTAGCTCAGTTCTCAAAGCCTATGGTACAATGTATAGGGTCAGATTCACACATGCAGTTTGAAAATGAACCCAGGAATTCACATGTAATTTTATGGACCCACTCCCTTGACCTCCCTTCTCTCCATGATCTACCCAACACTTTCTGGCTCTCTGGGGCTTCTCTTCCCAGTCCTCCAGCCAGAAAGCTGAGGCTTCATTTTTCCCACTCTGCCGAGAACTTACCACCATGTGTCTGATTGCAGGGCCAAGCAGTGGAAGCACAGAGAAAGAATAAAAGGAATGGAAAGTCACCCCACATTCTTGGGACTGTGGGTGTTCTGGTCAGAACGAAGGGTGCCTCCGTTAGACTTTCAGGCACCTGTCAGTCACCACTGCTGTCTCTGTACTGTGCTGAAATATAGCTTAGGGGCAGGTCATGAAGGAGGCAGAGGTTGGGGGTAAAGAATTTTCCCACTCTCTCAGATTTGAAGAGCCCTTTTTCTGCTCTTTAGACCACAAAGAGAGGAATTCTCTTAGAATTTTTGCTTCCACACCCGGTGTGCATTTCTGGGTTTGAGGCTGCCTTTGAGTCTAAACTAGACAATATGAGGGGAAAACGAAAAGGGAAACTTCCTCCTCACCAGTTTGGTGGAACTTCAAATTCTAGTCTCCTTCCCAGTCTGCCTGCTGCCATTTACTTTTCAGTCTTCAGATAGTTGCTTCGTGCATTCTGTGCAGAATTTCTCCTTCCTTTTTGTTGCAGAGACAGGGTAACTGTGTTTACTTCATCTTCCCCAGAGCCAGAACCCTCAGATTTCATTTGCTAATAAAAAATTCTATATCAGATGGTTATAAAGCATGTTGACATGTATATGTGTTATACCCCCAAATTTTAACATGAAGAAAAATACCAATGTGTTCATTGGAGCTGCCAGGTAACTTCATTTTTATTTGGCCCTTGGAATAAAGTTTCTCCTGCATTTTTTTTTTTAATTGAAGAGTATTCTGAGATTGTAAAGTAAGCTGTTAGAAAGCTTACAACTTACAATTAATGACCTATGGAAATCTGGCTTTTCTTGATATTGTACAACTTAAGTTTTTTTTTTTTTAATGGTAATAAAGGCTGGGTACAGTAGGGCATGCCTGTAATCCCAGCACTTTGGGAGGCTGAGACAGGAGGATTGTTTGAGCCCAGGAGCTCAAGACTGGATTCGGCAACGTAGCAAGACCTCATCTCTATAAAAAATCATAAAATTAGCCAGGCATGGTGGCACATGCCTGTAGTCCCAGCTACTTGGGAGGCTAAGGTGAGAGGATCCCTTGAGCCCAGGAGGTCGAGGCTACAGTGAGCTATCATTCTACCATTGCACTCCAGCCTGGGTGACAGAGCAAGATTCTGTCTCAAAAGAAAAGGAAAAATAAAAGAAAAGGAAAGGAAAGGAAAGAGAAGAGAAGGAAAGAGAAGAGAAGAGAGGAGAGAAGAGAAGAGAAGAGAAGAGAAGAGAAGAGAAAAGAAAGTATGTTGCTGAAGCTTATAAAAAATTGCAACTGTCTTCAGTCACTGGCAGTCTCACATTCTGTGTTTCTTGACACTTCCCTGTTTCATTGGTTCAATGTACAGCATAAGTATTGAATTTATAAAATACATCTTGATATTAAAAGACCTACCAATCTATCCGTTAAATATGTTGGTTTCTTATGAGATTTTGACAATGGGTTTCTGCTACCAAATAGAAAGAAAATGTTTGAAAAGCCATGGCCCCAGAATGGAACATAGTCTTGTTCAGCCTGGCAGTATTCCTCGCCCAACCACATGAGCACACACAATCCCTCACACAAACCCAGATACACACAAAGAGCATCAAGATTTATGTAAAGAAAATACATTTTTACCAATCACTGACTGTCTTTAAAAGTCACCCTTCCAAATTGAAACCAAGTAGCTCTAAGTGTTTTCTCAAACTGAATGCACCGATCATTGCTTTCAGCCAGGTCCTTGGCTCAACAAACACACATCAGGGAGGATTCAGGGTTCACGGGAATGACAATGCTGTAAACAAACTACCTTCAAACCTAGGCGAATAGGTCTATACAAGATTAATCATGTGCTTCCTTCAGTAACTCCTAATGTAGGAACTTTCCTATGGTGGGAAGAAAAATGACAGTCAAGCTGTATTACCAAGAAATGACATGAGACGTGGATGTTGTGCTTGACACAGATGAAGGTCATGGAATTGGATTTCCTTAATGCATCTCAGTTCAGGTTGCTTCCCCATCTCTGTCTAGATGCTGGGTCATGTGCTCTGGAAACACTCTCCTGTGGATTTAGATTTGAAATATGCCCAGTAACTCTCAGAAGGACAGGGTCAAATATCTGGGAGGTAAATGCAGGCTCTTTCTTCACGTGTCACATAGCCACGTCCTCTCTGCTGGAAAATAAACAGGTTGACTATCACTCTGTCCACCGGTGTGAAGTATGAACACACAGGGAGCATTTATCTTCCCAATCAATGTTTATCCAGGACAAAGCCCTGTTCTTGCCTTGCATCAAAGTCACCTACTTACACACATGTTTCTTCAAGAGTCAGAGCCTTTTGCCTAAGAGGGCGATGTGAGCTAACTTTGTAAGAAATGGCTGGAAAGTTAACTTGCAGGGTACTCCTGCTAGCATTTCCTGAAGACTTACAGACACGTGTTCTTTGCTCTACTTCTCTTCTCTGAGAGCACACAATCTCTAATAGCATTAATGGAGCTGATTACAAGCAGTCAGTGCTGAAAACAGACCCCTTTCTATGCTAGCCGCAAATGAAAATTCACGTTGGTCAGGCTGCAGAGCATAAAAAATGCTATATGTTTGGGAAGAATCAAATTGTTCAACAACTTCCTCTCCCTCTCTATGAGAACAACTTGTTTGTTAGATTATTTCTCTAATAATCTTCTTCAAGGAACTTTACACAAACACAACAGTTTTACCCTATCATTTAAAGAGCATTGGCCATAAAATAACTTAGGTCAGAGAAAATCACTATGTGCCTGGATGTAGGACATGGCTTGGGGGCTGTTGGGCAGAACAGTGCTGCTGGGTGGTAGGGAGGATGCTGGGAGTGCCTGGGAGTCTGTGGTACAGGAGATACCAAGGCCAGGGAATTCTGTAACTACAAGTAAGGCCCAGTTCATCGTCCTAACTACCCCATTTCAGGAGAGTTTCTTCATACTGTTTGTTCAAGAACTCTGTTTAGTGGACAAATCTATTGAGCATTTGCCCATTGAACACTCAGTTCAACTGTGTAACGGGAACCATGCTGAGTTCTGGGCATAAGTGAGTGGAAACCACATGGGGTCCACATCAATAAACTCAGCCTTACAATATACTATTCGGAAAGATTTATGTTTAAGGCATGCACGGAGTGCCACGGGGACCCACAGAGGAATGTCTTACTCAAATATAAATTCCAGAAAAGCCTTTCCAGAGTGATGATATGTTTAAATAGAGTCTAGAAGGTGACTGGGTTGGCCAATTGAAGAGTGGAGTAAGGACATCTCTAATATAGTGAGGAGCTTTTGTATAACTCATGCTGGGAACTGCAAATACTTTATGCAAACTAAGAGATACTGGAGATTAGAGTGCACTGGGTAGAAGGCGGGCGGTAAATGGAAATGAAAAATACGCATGAGTCAGATCATAAAGAAAGGGTGGTCTTAATCATATAAACAATGAGTGAGTCATGATGAACAGTTCTAAGCAGGAGAACGCCTTGAGAAGGTGTGCACTTCCCAAAGATCCACTCAGCAGCAGTGGAAAGGGCAGTGCCACATCAGGGAGTCCTCTCAAGGGTGTCACAATGACCCCGGCAGGAGGAAGGGATGGCGTGGATGAAAGAGAAACAGTTCCGATGCAGAGGTGAAGAGATACTTGGGAGTTCAAAGGAGGAAGCATTTGTTTGACTTGGTAACTGCTTCTTTGGGGTATTGTGGCAAAGGAAGGAATCAATGATGATACAGTTATCAGGGTTGAGGACCTGGTTGGAAGGTAGAACCAGTACTTGAGGTAGAAAAAGTAGAAGAGCAGCTTTTTTTTTAAGCTTTAAAAGAATTTTTTAAGTGGGAGAGTTATTGAGGTATTATTTACATACAGTAAATTTACCTGTTTTACATGTATAGTTCTATGAGGTTGGATAAACATAGTCATGTAACTTCCTCCACTGTCAAGATATAGAATATTCCCATCACCCTATAAAGTTCCCTCATCTCTGTATGAAGACACTACCTTCTCCCTACACCAGACCCAGGCAACCACCCATTTGATTTCTGTTCTTATACTTTTGCCTTTCCAGAATTTTGCATAATTAGAATCATATGGTATGTGGTGTTTTGTGTGACTTTTTAAAACTTGCCATAATGCTTTGAGATCCATCTCCGTTGTTGCTTGCATCAGTAGTTTGTTCCTTTATACTGCTAGGTAATATTCCATTGTAGTTACCATAAGTTGTTCATCCATTTACTGGTTGATGGACATCTGGGTTGTTACCAGTTTTCAGCTATTATGAACAAAGTTAATATGAACATCTCCAAGTTTTTGTGTGGACATTTATTTGCATTTCTCAAGAATAAAGACCTAGGAGTGGGATTTCTAGATTGTATGCAAAGTATCCATTTAGCATTCTAAAAAATTTCCAAACTTTCCCACAGTGCCTGTACCATCTTGCATTCCCACTAGCAACATAGGAGAGTTCCAGTTCCTCTGCATCTTCACTACCACTTGGTATTGTTCGTTTTTTTTGTTTCTTTGTTTTTTTTTTTTTTTTCTTTCCATTTTAGGCATTTTAGTAGCTGTGTAATGGTTTCTCATTGTGCTTTTAATTTGCATTTCCCTAATGAATAATGATGTTGAACATCTTTTTATGTGCTTATAATATTTTGGTGAACCATCCATGTGGTGACATGCAGGAGGCGGTTCCATATATAAGTCTGAAACTAAGAAAGACATAGCTTTAAAGATTTGAATTGAAGTTTTTCTGGTATTTGAATCCATTGGACTTTGTCTGTTTTCCAATTAAAATTAGTCTGACCAGCAAAGGGAGAAAATGAGGATTCAGTGTGGAGGAGCAGGTCAGAATTTCTTTGAGTGAAAAAATGGTCAGTTGAACTCCAAGGATTTGGAAAAGGCTGCTAGCACCTAAATTCTGCTATCCACCCCTTCTATGGTACATACTTATTGGAGAGGAAGAAATGAGAAGCAGGACTACAGTTTGGAGGCTATTGGAGATGTTTTTTTTAAAAAAAAAAAAAAAAACCCTAAATAATGCACATTTCATGTGGATATAACTTTCAAAGGTACATGCATGGGGATATGGACATACAAAAAAATCCTTGAGCCTTAAGAAAGAAGAAAAACTGCTACTCTTAGACTGGTAATGTTTTCTGTAAACAGGTCTTATGTTATTTACTGCTCTATATAGCAGTCACTATAAATATTTAAGCCTAAACTTCCATTCTTTATGATAGACTACAGTACAAGCATAAATTTGTCACCAACCTGTTGCATCTAACAATAGCTAGCAAACCTGTGTAACAGTTGTAACTGACTCGTTTCACCTATACAAAAGATTGCACATAATCTTTTATCCTTTTTCCTGCATGATTTGATGAGAAAGAAGATTGGTGTACAAAGTTTATTTTCTCCATAAAATGGAGGTGCTAATGTCCACTTTGCAAATATTAAGCAAAGTAACACATGGATTCCAGTAGGTGCTCAAAAATGTTAACTGAGCCAAATTGAATTGAAATCATTAAAAATACTGTTACTGTACAGAGGAATAAAATGTAGAGTAACACAGCATTGGGAAGAAAGGAGAAAGCCTGGGGGTGTCTTCCATTGGCCCCTCCACAGTCACCAGTCCCTCTTCTCTACCTGCTCTCTGCCCTTGAAGGTTCTGTGAATACGACAAGACTCACGCTTAACCCTTGCTTTCAGAGGGTTCAGAGGATAGGAACCTTAGCAGAGGATCACAGGGAAGGGAAAATCAGGGACACATTTATTCCCTGGTTGGCTCCCTCTAAGAGGGCACAACCTTGGTTGGTACAACATTTTTGTAACCTTATGTCACATGGTCCTTCTTGGTAATCCAGTGAAGTGTATGAACAGCTTTTCAGATTAATATTTTTAAATATATAAAATAAAATACATAAGATTACAAAGAAAACCACTCACATTAAAATACAGTTTTACAGCCAGGTGTGGTGGCTTATGCCTGTAACCCCAGCACTTTGGAAGGCCGAGGCGGGTGGATCGAGATGTCAAGAGATCGAGACCATCCTGGCCAACATGGTGAAACCCTATCTCTACTAAAAATACAAAAATTAGCTGGGCGTGGTGGCACGCACCTGTAATCCCAGCTACTCAAGAGGTTGAGGCAGGAGAATTGCTTGAACCTGGAAGGCGGAGGTTGCAGTGAGCCGAGATCATGCCACTGCACTCCAGCCTAGCAACAGAGTAAGACTCTGTCTCAAAAAAATAAAATAAAAATACAGTTTTACTCAGGAATGCAAAACCAAATATTATATGTTCTCACTTGTAAGTGGGAGCTAAGCTATGAGTATGCAAAGGCATAAGAATGACATTTGGGGATTTTGGGGACTCCGTGGGGAAGGTTGGGAGGAGGCTGAGGAATAAAAGACTACATACTGGATACAGTGTACACTGCTCAGGTGACGGGTGTGCTAAAATTTTAGAAATCACCACTGAAGAACTTATCCATGTCACCATAAACTACCTGTACCCCAAAACTATAAAATAAAATATCCACACAGATTCGTGCAAGAAATTTTGAAAAACAAAATGTAGTTTTATATTTGTACATATATATTTATCTGTACATATTGGAATTTATACATATATATGTTTGTGATATAGTAGTACGTGTGCTTCTTTATTGGCACATTAAATACCAAGATAATATAATGTATGAAGTTGAGATTAAATTTTATTTTTTAGAGATATGTCAATGTTATTTAGCCTGAATAAGAACATTAAACTCAGGCCAGCTACAGTGGTTCACATCTGTAATCCCAGCACTCTGGGAGGCTGAGGCAGGTGAATTGCTTGATCCCAGGAGTTTGAGGCCAGCCTGGGCAACATAGCAAGATCTGGTCTCTACAAAAAAATACAAAAATTAACTAAGCTTGGTGGCATGTGCCTGTGGTCCCAGCTACTCAGGAGGCTGAGGCAGGAGGATTGCTTGAGCCCAGGAGGTCGAGGCTACAGAGAGCCATGGTTGTGTCACTGCACTCACTCCAGCCTGGGTGTCGGAGTGAGATCGTCTCAAACAACAACAACAACAACAACAAAAGAACAGAAATTAAACTCTGGGGTAATCCTTGGATGGCAACATATGTCAAGTTGGATATCTAATTGCTATTTATTTATTTATTTATTTAAGAAAAAAGGTCTGGCTCTATCACCCAGGCTGGAGTGCAGTGGCACAATTTCGGCTCACTGCAACCTCTGCCTCCTGGGTTCAAGTGATTCTCATGCCTCAGCCTCCCAGGTAGCTGGGACCGCAGGCACTCGCCACCACGTCTGACTAATTTTTGTACTTTTTGTAGAGACGAGGTTTCATCGTGTTGCCCAGGCTGCTCTTGAACTCGTGAGCCCAAGTAATCTGCCCACCTAGGCCTCCCAAAATTCTGAGATTACCCGCGTGAGCCAGGGGACCCAGTTCAATTGTGATTTTTTTGTTTCAATGATTACAAATGTTAAAAAAAAAAAAAAAAAATCCTGTTTACAAAGATAAAATGTTGCAAGTGGAATTATAAGTTTCCACAGCTCATTTCACAAGATCAAGATAGGCTTGTCTCAAGAAACACCAAAATGTTTCAAGGCTGTTTTAGTTAAACTCCTAATTGTAGCAAGTTTGTATGTTAGTCAGATTTTTTGTCCTTAAGATCAACACATTCCTCTCTGGCTCAGTCCACATTTTCAATATAGTTTATATCAGAGAGAAATGTATTATGGATCCATAATTCAACTTTAGTGTCATCAAGATAGAGAAAAATTTTGAAAGACTTTTAAAGAGTTTCCAGGTGTTTTCTGTTTTATCTTTTCAAAGAAATTGACGGAGAAATGTGCATCTTGACTCCATCTTGGAAAAGCGACTCCTCCGGTAACTGAAAGTTTGTAAGGACATTGGCCTCTACTTTTTTCTTCCATGTCAGCAGCGAAGGCAAGACAGTTTTTAGTTTTTCTGTTGCATCCGTAAAAGTAACTTCAAGACCCTGAATGGAAAGATTTATCTTATTCATATGGTTAAAAATGTCTGCAAGGTAAGCCAGCTCATAGATAAAATTCTTTCAGGACAGTTCTAGAATGAATTTTCCTTTAAGTTTTATTTTTAATTGGTACATAATAATTGTACATATTTATGAGGTACAATGGGATGTTTTGATACATACGTGTGTGTGTGTGTGTGTATATATATATATAGTGTAATGATCAAATCAAGGTAATTAGCAAATCCATCACCTCAAACCTTTATCATTTCTTTGTGATGAGAACATTCAAAATCTTCTATTCTGGTTCTTTTGAAATATACATTATTGTTAACTGTAGTCATCCTGCTGTGGCTAGAACACCAGAACATGGTCCTCCCATCTAACTGTAGCCTTGTACTCACAGATCAACCTTTCTCCATCCCCTTCACCCCTCCCTTTCCAAGCCTCTGGTAACCATTATTCTACTCTCTACTTCCATAAATCAACTGTTTCAGATTTCACATATTAGTGAGATCATGAGGCATTTGCTTTTCTGTGTCTGATTTATTTCCCTTAGCATAATGTCCTCCAAATTCATTCATGTTGTCACAAATGACAGGATTTCATTCTTTTCATGGCTCAGTAGTATTCCATTGTGTATACGTGCTACATTTTCTTTATCCATTCATTCATTCATTGATGGACACTGAGGTCGAATTCCATATTTTGGCTACGGCGGATAGTGCTGCAGTAAGCATGGGAGTGCTCTTTGACAAACTAATTTCATTTCCTTTGGCTATATACCCAGTAGTAGGACTGCCAGGTCATATGGTAGTTCTATTTTTAGGTTTTTAAGGAACACCCATACAGTTTTCCATAATGGCTGTACTACTTTGCATTGCCACCAACAATGTGTAAGTTTCCCTTTTCTCCACATCCTCACCAACACTTGTTATCTGTTGTCTTTTTAATAACAACCAGTCTAACTAAAGTGAGATGATATATCATTGTGGCTTTGATTTGCATTTCCCTGATAATTGGTGATGTTGAGCATTTTTTCATATACCTGTTGGTCATTTCTATGTCTTCTTTTGAGAAATGTTTATTCAGGTCTTTTGCCCATTTTTTTAAATTGGATATTTGGGTTTGATTTGGTTGCTATTGGGCTTTCTTTTTTATTGAGAGGAGGTAAAATTTGGCCCTTGGTTTGTTAGCAGTGACTATCAGGCCCTCTTGCTAGAGAACTTCAGTGTGATGGAAAAGCTCCTCATACTCTGCTCCCATCTCTTGACAAACTTTTTAAAACAGCATGATTCAGAGACCTGCTTCACATACACTTGATGACCTTTTGGCTATTGGGCGAACTGACTTCAGAATTGTTGGAAGAGTCCATGATGTAAATGCATGGCTGTGTGAAAGAGAATGAGTGACACCAACGTAAGAAGCTTCCATTTTCTGTATATACCAAAAGTAGATGCATCACCAAGTATTATAGAAGCACCATCTGTGCAGTGTCTGATGCTTTTATCTCCAGGCAAAGTTTTGTTTTCCAAAATACTGCAGGACTTCGTAGTTTCCATAAGGGACTCACAAAATAAGAATTCTTTAAAAGCATCAGCGTGCACACAGGGAGCAAAAGTGGGGAGCTGGCTACAATGAGAAATGTCTGTTTGCATCCCACCATAGACTGAGTGGGAATGGCAAAGCTGCCAACTCCCAAAGACAGACTTCAGAATGTCTTTCTAAAAATCAGCTAGTCCAGACCAGATCTCACCATTTAACAAAGGTGCCATTGCCAGCCCTTTCCTTCTGCTCCTGTCCATGGACCAGCCCCACGTTGTCTAGTACCTATGGCTTTGCTATCACCTCTTTAGCAGTGTGGGGCTTCTTTCACTTGACAAATACAAACTTGGAAGTATCCTATACAGAGTTAAGATTTTTCATTTGAACCATCCCCTTTTTTGAACTTTCAGCAAACTCTGAAAACTGCTAACCTACTTTCACAAATGTATCAACAATGGTAAACAGGAAATACTGAAAAGTAACATAGTACGTGCATTACCCAAGTAAGAATAAGTAACTCTACCTTTAGTGGTACCCTTGCACAAGCACACATAGAGAGACTGCATGTTTCTTCCAGCAACATGCCTAAAAACTGGTGTATTTTCAATGTAGTGATGCATGGATGACATTTCAAGGTATTCACAAACAACTGTGTTATTAAATACTGTGTGATTTCTATTATGACAAAGTCACAGGTATTATAGCACTACTGTGGTTTGTGGACTACATTCATAATTTAGAGAAATGTGACTAGGTGTGGTGGCTCACACCTATAATCCCAGAACTTTGGGAGGCTGAGGCGGGTGGATCACTTGAGGTCAGGAGTTCGAGACCAGCCTGGCCAACATAGCAAAATCCCGTCTCTCCTAAAAATACAAAAAAATTAGCCGGGCGAGGTGGAGGTTGCAGTGACCCAAGATTGCACCACTGCACTCTAGCCTGGGTGACAAGAGTAAAACTCTGAGGAAAGAGGAAGAGAGAAAGAGAAAGAGGGTGAGAGAGACAGAGAGAAAGGGAGGGAGGAAATTGTTTTCAGTAAGGTATCAGTGAAAATGGAGATACAATTTTTTCCTAAGTTCATGAACTCCTTGAAATCTCTCCACACACCAAGGTTAAGAAAAAGTCACTTTAAAAGGAGAAATAGCCCAAGGTTAAATTAGATTCCTCTGATCACAGAGTGAGCAGTGCTTTCTCATTACAGGACTAGGCATACATTTCACATATATATTTGTCATTCCTATCCAAACTGCTTGTGCTAAAGTCACTATTCACAGACTTACAGAATATCCTATCCAAGACTGTGTTATCTCATTTAATGTTGCTTCCAATCAGGGGACACATTTTGCAACAAAGGAGGGTCAGACCTAGGCTCATACGGGGAATTAATTCGTCTTACTATCCTCGGATGGTAATTGTTTTTATAGAACAATACAATAGCCTGCTGAAGATTTAGTGGCAAAATCAACTGAAGAAAGTCCCTGTGAGGTTAGGTTATGCGCTAACAGGATACAAAACATATCTTGAAACAGCAGCCTCTGTTAGGTTTCATCTTTCCCATAGCCAAATGCTTGGGTTCAAGAAAGTGGTAGTGGTGTTGAGAGTGGTTCCTCCGATTATTATTCTGAACAACTCACTTATAAGACATTTGCTTTCCATCCCCATGGCCTTGGGCTTCATGGGTTTGGAAGTCATTGTTCCAATCATTAGAAGCCAAGGTTGCCCTCTCACCATTTTGGGCTTCTCATACCATTGATTAAAAAGGAATGTAAAGGAGTCATTCTACTGGCTGGTATGCATGTGCATGACTCCAATTACCAAGCAGAAATGGATTGCTGATCCCCAGTATAAATAAGGACTAGGCTTGAAATTCAAATACTCACTGGAATGCTTGTAAGTATTCCTTTGTCCAGTTGACTTGATCAATGAAAGGCAATAAAATCAAAACCATTATGGCTTCTAATCTTTCAGAAATTGAGCTTTCAGTATCCTCAGCAATACAGAAATTAAGTAAAGAATCCCACCTAACCTATGGGGCTGGTAGCGGGTAAAGGAAGCATAGATCTGGTGGTGAAAGAAAATAGCTGTGATTATCAACCTGGGCCTCAAGGCTAGTTACAGAAGTAAGGACTATGTTTGCTATGTTACTTAATTATTTAAGTTCTCCCCCTGCCTCCTTCTACCTTACATAAAGAGTATGACTAGTGGCTAGTAGGTTATATTTCCCATATAAGGAAAACCAAATATATAGCTTTTTGGTATTTGCTGTTTGAAGAAGGTGAATTTTTACATAGACAAAGGACAAGAATGGATTCTACAGAGCAAAGGGGTGGACTGTGCTGAATATTTTCTATTTTCTCCTCCAGATCCACTCTTCTCCTTTCTCTACCCCGCCCTGCTCTCTGCCCCTGGGCTGGTCCATTTAGGTCTCAACAACAAGACTCTCATGTCCTCTGGCTTCTGCTTGGGTGTGGTTAAGGGAGAGCTCCAGTAGGAGATCAGAGGAAGGCAAGAGAGAGAGCATCTTGAACATTAATTTGGTCAGCTGCACCCAACTTCCCACAGGTGAACTTTTATGCATGACTCTCTTCTTCTGGGTTTGAATTCTGGTAACTTCTCCCCTTTCTCATCTCTTTGAAACTAGGGGCGCTAACAGGTCTACACTCAGCCAATTCTTCTGTGAATGGTAGCTCTATTGTTCCTACTGGTAACTTCATTAATGGCCTCCAGAAGAAGAAGAATAAAGAAGAAATATGAGTGCATTATTTGTTTCCTTTTGAAGCCTTTTCTGAGATACAACGTCGCTATGGGGGGGATGAATGTCAAGTTGCATTGTACAGATCACCAGAGAAAGGTACATATGCCAGAGAAAACATCTACTTTATCGACATTTCATACCCGGAAGGCTGAAAAAGAGCCTAACATGGTCTAGAAACCACAAGGGTAGCTGGGGCATAAGGCAGGAAAATGGGGCAGAAATGCATGATTACAAAGGGCCTTAAATGTTATGCCAAAGTATGGGACATCGTCCTGTGAGTGGAAGGAAACAGAATCCAAAACTGCTTTTTGTCACTGGGATTTATTACCTTTCACTTCTGAAAACTATTGCCTTATTGGAAAGAAATCCACAAAATGATTTTTCCTCCATTAGGGGGAGAAAACAAAAAACAAAAGCGTTACATTTGAAAGGGCAATGACATCTCCTCTAAGTTTGGCTCAGAGAAAACTCCCATCCTGTCAGATACCGACACTGTCAGAGAATCACCTCAGTTTACTCCATTCTGCAGCCAGCAAAAGAACAATTTCCCCTCTTTTATTTTCTCTTCTCCATTGAGCAGCTGAGCAGACCCCTGAGAGAATCCTGGCTCTCTTGACTTGGCAGGGTTTGTTGACGCATGTAGAAGAGCATTTTTGCTTTGTTTGGAAACATCTGTGGGAAATTGTGGCCACCAAGAAGGCATGGATGGCAAGGACTGTGGCTTCTGATACAAAGCTCTTTCTCTGAGCTGAGTGGCAGCCTCTGTAATCCCTAGGATTCCTCTGATAGATTGTTGACTATCTCCAATACCAGCTTGCTTCTAGGCACAACACTGGCTTTTGCAGAGTTGCCAGGCTGATGTGTATCAAGTTCCCATTGTTTTTTCCATGCCAAGCATTACTGGACTTTTGAATGTTACCAATATCCTTCAAAGTATGTGGATTGTTTAGGAGGCAAACTACACCTTTTATCAGGGGTCAAAATTGTATTAATGGAATAATCTCCTCCCTTGGTAAAATTTGTTGGTTTTTCCAAACAAATAAATGACCATCTGCATTCCATCACCCTAGGCAAATCTACAGAATCAGGGCCCTCCATATCGCTCATGTTATTAATTAGCACAATTATTCTCTTTGAGATACTGGGCCACAGGATCAGTGTGGCTTCCACAGGCATCAGAAGCCAAGACTCTAATCTCTAATGCATCTTCAGCCTCCTCTGCTGCCGAGTGGGCTTCAGCACATTAACAACCCTGTCTCTCAGCTGTCCAAGGATCTGATTTAATTACGCTGCTAGTGTCTGTCTTCATTGGAAGTCTCCACACATGCTGTTTTCTCCATCATTATGGATTGCATTTCTTCTCTGCTGCAATGTCTCATTCTTGTCCTCCTTGGGCTTTAGTGGCTTATAGACATTTTCATTTCTCCTGGCACTTAATAAGCATCTTCTTAGGCACTCATCCTAGAAGTAGAAAACCATTTAGCTCAACCAAAAGGCTGAACTCCAGACCCTTCCTAAGACCAAAACTTGTCTTTCTATCGCTATTGTCTCCCTACTTCTTACAGGCTCTAATGGTCTACTCTAAGAACCCAGTAGAGACACTGCTCTTATCTAAATTGCTTACACCTGTTTGAAGTTTTCTGGTTGCATTCCTTATTGCATCTCACAAAAGTCACACACTCACACACACACAAAAGTTTCACGAATCAAGTTTTTCACTCCATTCAACAACTAAGAAAGGGCTCAGTAAACCATAGTACTTATTCAACAGGGGAATATGCAGTAAGAACATGCAGTAATTGACATATTTATGAAGTACACATATTAAAAAATATATATATATAAAGACTGCATAAAACACTGTGGGAAAATATTTACATTGTGCTGCTAGCAGGAAGCAAAGTTGTACATATAGCATTGTTGCAATTATATTTTAAAATATACACACTCACATATCCATGCACATGACAAAGACAGGAGGGAGCTATACTAAAATATTTACAATGGTTAATATAGGTAGAATATCTTGGAGAGAATTATCTTTTAATCAATTCATTTTAATTAACAAAATTGCATATACTTATGTTGTACAACATGATGTTTTGATATATGTACACATTGTGGAATGGTTAAATCTAGCTAATTAATATAGCCATTACCTCACTGTTATTTTTGTGGTGAGAACATTTAAAATCTACTTTCTTAATAATTTTCAATTACTGTATAATAATTTTCAAGTACTATACAATACATTGTTAATATCTACTTCACTATGTTGTACCATGGATCTCCTGAACTTAATCCTCCCATCTAACTGAAATTGTGTATCCTTGGACCAACATCTCCCCAGTCCTTCTTTTACCCACTCCAGCTTCTGGTAACCACCATTCTGCTCTCTGCCTCTATGAGTTCAACCTTTTTAAATCCAACATTCAAGTCAGATTATGCAGTCTTTTTGTGCCTGGCTTATTTCTGTTAGCATAATGTTCTTCAGTTTTATCCACATCACAAATGAAAAGATTTCCTTCTAAGGAACAGTATTCCATTATGTATTTAATATACAGACCACATTTTCTTTACCCATTCATCTGTTGATGAGCACTTAGATTGATTCCATATCTTGGCTATTGTGAATAGTACTGTAATAAACATGGGAGTGCAGATAGCTCTGTGACATACAATTTCATTTCCTTTATTTGTGTACCCAGAAGTGGGATTGCTGGATCACATGGAAGTTCTCTTTTTAATTTTTTGAGAATCCTTCATATTGTTTCCCATAATGTCTCCACTAATTTACACTCCTACCAATTGTGTACAAGGATTTTCTTCTCTCCACATTTTCACCAACACTTGTTATCTCTTGTCATATTGATAATAATCATCCTAACATTTGTGAGGTGACATCTCATTGTGGTTTTAATTGTGTTTCTCTGATGATTAGTAATGTTGAGCATTTTTTTTAATAATATACATGTTGGCCATTTGTATGTCTTCTTTTGAGAAATGTCCTTTCAGGTACTTTGTCCATTTTTAAATCAAGTATTTTTTTCTTGTTACTAGGTTGTTTGAGTCTCTTCTATTCTGGATATTAACCCCTCATCAGTTATATGGCTTGCAAATATCTTCCCCCATTCCATAGGTTGTCTCTTCACTCTATTGTTTCCTTTGCTATGCAGAAGCTTTTTAGTTTGATGGAATGCTGTTTGTCTAATTTTCTTTTGTTGCATGTGCTTTTGGGGTCAGTTCCAAAAAATATTTGCCAACCATTGTCAAGAAACTTCTCCCCTAGGTTTTCTTCTAGTAGTCTTACAGTTCCACTTGATTTTTGTATATGAAGTGAAATAAGGGTCCACTTTTATTGTTCTGCATGTGGATATCCAGTTTTCACAAAACCACTTATTAAAGAGACCATTCTTTTCCCATTGTGTTTTCTTGACACCTTTATCAAAGATCAGTTGGCTAGAAACATGTTGATTTATCTTTGGGCTCTCTGTTCTGTTCCATTATTCTGTATCTCTGTTTTTGTGCCAGTACCATGCTGTTTTGATTACTATGGCTTTGTGTTAGGTTTTGAAATTAGGTAATGTGATCCCTCCAGCTTTGTTCTTTTTGCTCAGGATTGCTTTGGCTAATTGGGGTCTTTTGTGTGAATTTCAGATTGTTTTTTCTATTTCTGTGAAAACTGTCATTGAAATTTTAATAGGCATTGCACTGGATCTGTAGGTAGCTTTGGGCAGTGTGGTCATTTTAATGATATTAATTCTTCCAATCTATGAGCACAATATGTCTTTCCATTTAGTTGTATCTTCTTCCATTTCTTTTGTCAATGTTTCACAGTTTTCAGCATACATATCTTTTACCTCTCTGATGAAATTTATTCCTTTTTTTTATGCTATTGTAGATTGAACTGTTTTCTTGGTTTCTTTTCCTGGTTTCTTTTGAAAAAATGAAAATTTTCATTTTTTCAAATTATTAAATAATGAATATTTATTTTAGAACAGAAAATACTAATCTAAAAAAAAAAGTAAATGCAAATATATTTCTCATCACTGGAGACCGCAAATAATAAAGCTCAATCAAAGTGGAAGATAAAATGCAGAATGAGATGTAAGTTTGGGCCACTGGACAGAAAGCCAGAAATTTAGGAGCAGAGTTTTAGAGTAAACAATATGCTAAGGACTTTACCACTGTGTCTTTTAAAGACACCATGACCATGTTAAAACTATCAGTGGAGATTGGTGGCATCACAACTATGCAGAGAGCAGGGGCAAACCTTTGTAGAAAACTGTCCTTTTCATAGCCACCAGGCCAGCAGAGATGGAAAAAATGGGACAGGAAGCCAACATGTTTAACAGATACTCCCTCAGTGTCTGGCTTTGGGCCAATCTCCTGACCAATCCAGGCTCAGGGGCTCAAAACATAATTTTATTAACACATGATTAAAAATACAAAGTACAAACACAAATATTTATGTAAAATAAGGAAATCCACCAAGAATTACAAACAGAAGAAGCTGTCAAATACAAAGCATCACAAAATCCAGAAAAAAAAGTTTTTCGGACTTAACTTCTTTACACATCTCTATAATATTATTTTCCTACCTTTTGACTGCATACTCTTTCATTATCTCTTCATGTAGCAACTATATATAATGCTTTCTATCTACAAATTAGAAAGATAATTCAGTCTTTCCTCTGGTATGGTTAACTGAAAATTTTAAAACTTTTAATTTTAAGACAATGTTATATTTACAGAAGATTTCCAAAAATAATACGAAGAGTTCACCCAGCTTCCTCTAATGTTAGCATCTTATGTAGCTACAGTACAATCATCAAAAGGAAGTAATTAGCATTGCTACAAAACTATAAACTGGATTGTAGGCTTTATTTGGATTTTACTAGTTTTTCCATTAATGTTCCTTCTGTTACAGGATCCAAAGAACACTGGATTTGGTTGTTGTGGTTCCTCAGTCATCTCTGAATTATGACATTCCTTATCCTTTCCTCATCTTTCATGATCTTGACCCTTTTAAACAGTACTACTGGTCAGATGCTTTGCAGAATGTCCCCTAAGTTGAGCTTTCTAGTATTTTCTCATGATTAAATTGGGCTTATGTATTACTGGAAAGAATTCCACAGAGGTGAGATACCCTCTGTACATATATCACATAACAGGGGGACATATGTCACTATGTCTTGCTGCTATTGATGCTAACTTTGATTACTTGGTCAAGGTAGCAACCGCTAGATTTCTCCCTTGTAAAGTTATTATTTCTCCCTTTGTACTTAATACATATTTTCAGGAGAGATATTCATCTACTAATTTTATTATCCATTCGTAGAGCGCGTTCGTAGCAATTATTATTATAGTAATACTGTGGTTTTAATGGTGATTTTCCATCTCCCTCATTCCTCTACATTTTATTAAGTAGATTCTTCTGTTATGGAAGAGTTGTTTCTTCTACATTCATTTTTCAGTGACTTTTCACATGAGTCTGAATTCATGAACATTTATTTTATTCTTTGGGTTATAATCCAATACTATCTGAATTTACTTTGTTGCTCAAATTCTTCTAGTTTTGGCCATTGAAAGTTTTTTCAGATTGGTTCTTCTGGCCTTTTCACATGCTCCCTTTCTTCCCTCCCTCCCCTCCCTCCCTCCATCCCTCCCTCTCTTCCTTCCTTCCTTCCTTCCTTCTTCCTTCCTTCTTCTTCCTTTCCTTCCTTCCCTTCTTTCTGTCTCTTTCTTGCACTTCCTTATTTTCTAGCATCAAAAGATGTCCTAGGATCATCTTGTCTTTTCCCTACTCCAGCCCTGGAATCTACCCCTTAAGGAATCCAATTCCTTTTATTGGAGAGTGACATTTAGAAACCAAGATGTGGGCTTGGTTTCTTTCGTTCAGCAAAATGCATTTAAGATTCATTCATGTCGTGTGAGTCATGCTTCTTTTCACTGCTAAGTAGCATTCTGCTCCATTACATGATATACCACATGTACCACAATTTGTTCATTCATCTACTGATTGAAAAACATCTGTATTGTTTCCAAATTTTGGTGATTATGAATAAGGCTACTATAAACATTCAAATACAGGTTCCATTGTCAACATAAGTTTCATTTCTTTAGGGTAAATACCTAGAGTGGGATTGCGGGGCCTTATGGTAAGCATATGTTTAACATGATAGGAAACTGCCAAAGAATTTCCCAAAGGGGCTGTAACCTTTTGCATTCTCACTAGGAATGTAAGAGTTCTAGTTGCTCTGCCAGCACTTGATATTGGCAGATTGGTTGTATTTTAGCCATTGTAATAGGTTGGAGTTTCAGTTTGTATTTCCCTAATAATAATGATGTTGAACATCTTTTCATATACTTACTTACCATCTGCACATCTGTTTCTTTTTATTGAAAGTTTAGATAAGTGAGTTTTTTTCCTGCTTCACTGCTCAATTGATAAGGTCTCATAAACTTTTAAGATTGCTGTAACATTTGGGAAAGCCAGTTTTTTTTCATATATAACCTATAAAATCTTGGTGCCTTTCAAGTTTTCTCTGGAAAAGCTAATCAAATGCCTTTTTAATTGATGACTTTATTCACCATTTTTCCATCAATGTCCTTGTTGTAGTGATATATGAGTTTTATTATCTTGGTTGACGTATTTCACATCAAATCAGCAAAAAAATTAAATCTTTTTCCAAAGCATTCATATGACTCACTCCATATCATTAATTGGATTAGCAAACAATCCAAAGCCCTATTCAATATTTCTTCCAAAATGTACCTCTTTCTTATAGAACTGCTGCTTTAATGGAATCTGAAATTTTTGTTACAATCTGACATCAGGAAGTGAAGAATTTTATTGATTTAATCATTCATCTTATTGCTTTCATTTCACAGTCTATTAATCTTCATCTGAATTTTCTCCCAGTTCTTTCATAAATAAAGATGACAAAAGAAGGTGCTCTTTGTATAGGTCCATATCAGGACTCTGTAACTTCCAACTTGTTTTATTGTTATGTTCCAAATGATCTTTCCAAAGTGCAGTCAAATAGGCATACTGCTGGCCAGGTGTGGTGGCTCACGCCTGTAATCCCAGCACTTTGGGAGGCCAAGGCAGGTGGATCATGAGGTCTGGAGTTCAAGACCAGCCTGGCCAACTGTGGTGAATCCCTATCTCTACTAAAAATTCAAAAATTAGCCGGGCGTGGTGGCGGGTGCCTGTAGTCCCAACTACTCGGGAGGCTAAGGCAGGATAATCACTTGAACCTGGGAGGCAGATGTTCCAGTGAGCTGAGATCACACCGCTGTACTCCCGCCTGGGCAACAGAGGGAGACTCCATGTCAGGGAAAAGAAAAGAAAAAAAAAAAAACGGCATATTTCCAATCAACTTTCCTTTCGTAGAACACCAACAAATGTCTGTGGGTGCTTTACGCCACCCAGACACAGAGAGAAGTATGAAGGAGGAGAAGCTGGATTGCAAACAGAGTTGATCTTACTTAACAGATTGCGGTTAAAATATCATACTTTTGCTAATTTCCTTTCCTCAGGCCTCGAGATCTGAGATGAAGGAATCTGAAGTGTAAATTTCACTAGCTTTGAAGTAATTATTTTCTACCCAGAGGACAGAGATGGTAGTACAAAATCCAGGCTCTCAAGCTCATCGTTTAGGAAAGAAGGCAAATCTGTGCCCACAGTGACACAGGAGACAGCAATACTGGGACATTTAGACCAGAACCTTGTATAGACCCTTCTAATGCATGCAAGGAAATGAAACACCCAGCCCATCTGTGTTTCTGGGCGACCACCCTTCCTCATCATCCCTCCTATGTCCGCCTACTCACATGGGCCCTGAGGCAGCTCTGGAGGCCAAGGCAAGGCTAATATCTGAATTTTTCTCTGCCCTTTCATTTTTTACACAGGAGTGAGGAGTAGAATAAGAGCTTGAAAGAGGCTAGAGTACATCAAAAATATCATCATCCTAAATACTGTGATTTGAAGTCATTTTTTACTGCCAAGAAAGAAAAAAAAAAAGTAGTTGAGCCTCTAAAGGCAATGTTTACTCTTCCAGGGAAGAGAACATATCGAAGAGCTTCTGACAAGACTGTCAAAAATGTGTTCAGCAATTTAACTATTAATAATAGTAAAAAAACAACAAATAAAGCTTTGAATTAATCCAGCATCTTTCATCTCCATATATCAAAGCGTTGCCAATGTTCCTGATAACAACATGTCTGTGAAACACATAAGTGGCAGGCGTTGTCATTCCTCCATGACAGATAGAAGAACAGAGACGCTGTGAAGCTCTTCCCCAGCGAATCAGCGCAGCACTCGCTCGCTCGGGCAGCTAGGCCTCTTTCCAAGGCATTCCCCACCTCCGTGGGGTCTGTGGAAGCAT
This sequence comes from Rhinopithecus bieti, assembly GCF_001698545.2. NCBI lineage: Eukaryota > Metazoa > Chordata > Mammalia > Primates > Cercopithecidae > Rhinopithecus > Rhinopithecus bieti. Next base: position 1,546,974 of record NW_016804541.1, on the reverse strand, counting down.
TTTCTTTTCTTTTCTTTTCTTTTTTTTTTATACTTTAAGTTCCAGGGTACATGTGCACAACCTGCAGGTTTGTTACATATGTATACTTGTGCCATGCTGGTATGCTGCACCCATTAACTCATCATGTACATTAGGTATATCTCCTAATGCTATCCCTTCCCGCTCCCTCCACCCAACAGGCCCCAGTGTGTGATGTTCCCCTTCCTGTGTCCAAGTGTTCTCATTGTTCAATTCCCACCTATGAGTGAGAACATGTGGTGTTTGGTTTTATGTTCTTGTGATAGTTTGCTGAGAATGATGGTTTCCAGCTGCATCCATGTCCCTACAAAGGACATGAACTCATCCTTTTTTATGGCTGCATAGTATTCCATGGTGTATATGTGCCACATTTTCTTATCCAGTCTGTCGTTGATGGACATTTGGGTTGGTTCCAAGTCTTTGCTATTGTGAATAGTGCTGCAATCAACATACCTGTGCATGTGTCTTTATAGCAGCATGATTTGTAATCCTTTGGGTATATATCCAGTAATCGAATGGCTGGGTCACATGGTATTTCTAGTTCTAGATCCTTGAGGAATCACCACACTGTCTTCCACAATGGTTGAACTAGTTTACAGTCCCACCAACAGTGTAAAAGTGTTCCTATTTCTCCACATCCTCTCCGCACCTAAGCCAAAAGAACAAAGCTGGAGGCACCACACTACCTGACTTTAAACTATACGACAAGGCTACAGTAACCCAAACAGCATGGTACTGGTACCAAAACAGAGATATAGACCAATGGAACAGAACAGAGCCCTCAGAAATAATACCACACATCTACAACCATCTGATCTTTGACAAACCTGACATAAATAAGAAATGGGAAAGGATTTCCTATTTAATAAATGAAAGTGCTTCCTTAGCTAAGGGATTTGGGTTTAAAGTTGTGCCTGAGCAGGAGCAACACAGCATCTGTGGGAGGCATTTAGTCTCTGTTCTCCAGAAGGCTAGGTATAAAACGCATCCACTAAGACAGATCTATGTCTATGCAAGTGAGTCAGAAAAATATTTTTTAAAGGTCAGCTGTTCATGGACCCTGCAGGAAGTGCTCTGGGAAAGTATGGGCCCCCACAGAGGCAAAGTACCTTGAGGAGTTCACAATATGTGGGATGACAAAAGGTAAGCTAGATGCTCACTCCTCAAACCCTACACTCTAACACAGTGAGATGACCAGTTTCTCCAAACACAGGAGCATGGGCCTCTGTGCTCTTGCCCATACTGCCACTCACCTTCACTCATCCCCCTTCACAAAACTATTGAGGCACTGCCTGCTTTAGGAAGCTTCATGCACACACATATACCTTTACTTCTTTTTCATACCTTCTGGATTCTATAGAGATTTCTGCCACAGACCCTATAACCTTGTTACATGCACTTGTTTATATGTCTTTCTTCCTGATCCAACTCTCAGCTGTTTGTCAGGGTGGGGGGATTTATCATATATATGCCAAAACCCAGGACAGGGTCAAGCTCATACCAGATATTCAGTAATTATTTCTAGAAAGAAGAAAGAAGGGAAGAAAAGGGAACTAATATTTATTCAGCAGCTACTATTTGCCAGACACTGGGCTAGGCTTATTCCTGTTTAGCATTTAGTGCTCCTAATCTGAGGGCTTGGTCTTTTCAAAATGTCAGGATCTTCTTAGCTTTCAACTTTTTGAAAACTGCTTTTCTCCCATTCTCTCGATGTTTCATTTCTGGAAGTCCTATTAGACCTGTGTTGGAATCCCTCCATCTGTCCTCCATGTTTCTTAGATTTTCTTTCATATTTTCATCTATCTTTGTGTAACATTTGGGGTAAACTCTCCAGTATCCTCCCCCAATTTACTGATTTTCTCTTGGGCATATCTAGCCTAGAGTTGATCTTGTCTTCTGAACATGAAGCCTTCAAAAGAGGCTTCATGAACATTTTAATCACTATTACTTGATATTTTCATTTCCAATGTCTAATTAGTTTATTTGCATACACATCTGTTCTTGATTTCTATCTGCTTGTTTTTGTTTCACAATTTCTTAATCTTTTTAGGTGTTATTCCTTTTGTACATCTTTAAGGATATTAAACACACACATTTTAAAGTCATTTTCAGATTGTTTTATTATTCCCATTTCAATGGGAGTGAATTCCAATTTTTGAGCTTGTTGGCTGTCTTTCTTAGCATTCATTTTCTTCGTGTGCTTTGGAACTTTCATTAGCAAGTTCATCTGCAGTGAGTATTTTCTGTTTCCCTGTAGCCCCTCTCTCTCCTTTTCACCACTCCCTATGTGGGAGTTGTTCAGTTTCTTCTTTAGGACACCTAGCCCAGGGCCGGGTCTGATAGCGATGTTTTCTTGGTCCGGGGTGATCTTGGAAACGTCACACATCTGATCACTGAGCCAGCAGGTGGCTAGTTGAAGTCCTTAGTGTGGCTTCATCTGCTCCTTCCTTCCACCCAGCCATTCAGCTCTATAACATGCTGCAGCTCCAAGCACTGGCTGAGGTTTATTCCAGCCTCTTTTGAAGGGATGGGCATGAGTACCTGCCACAATCCCCAGTTTCACGCAATGACCCTAGGTTCAGGCCCCAGTCATGAATCTAGAGCTTCTGATCCCTGTCTTCCCACAACAGCCACACTTCTGCCTATTCTGAAATCCTGGAGCTCAGCAAGTCTACGGCCTCAATCACCATCTACCACTGATTTGTTTCTAGCTCACAAAGGTGTTTATCTTGTTGTTGAATGTGGATACGTCTGAATTCTTTCCAGAACATTTCATCTATCANCTGCATAGTATTCCATGGTGTATATGTGCCACATTTTCTTAATCCAGTCTGTCACAGATGGACATTTGGGTTGATTCCAAGTCTTTGCTATTGTGAATAGTGCTGCAATCTACACACCTGTGCATGTGTCTTTATAGCAGCATGATTTGTAATCCTTTGGGTATATATCCAGTAATCGAATGGCTGGGTCACATGGTATTTCTAGTTCTAGATCCTTGAGGAATCACCACACTGTCTTCCACAATGGTTGAACTAGTTTACAGTCCCACCAACAGTGTAAAAGTGTTCCTATTTCTCCACATCCTCTCCGCACCTAAGCCAAAAGAACAAAGCTGGAGGCACCACACTACCTGACTTTAAACTATACGACAAGGCTACAGTAACCCAAACAGCATGGTACTGGTACCAAAACAGAGATATAGACCAATGGAACAGAACAGAGCCCTCAGAAATAATACCACACATCTACAACCATCTGATCTTTGACAAACCTGACATAAATAAGAAATGGGAAAGGATTTCCTATTTAATAAATGAAAGTGCTTCCTTAGCTAAGGGATTTGGGTTTAAAGTTGTGCCTGAGCAGGAGCAACACAGCATCTGTGGGAGGCATTTAGTCTCTGTTCTCCAGAAGGCTAGGTATAAAACGCATCCACTAAGACAGATCTATGTCTATGCAAGTGAGTCAGAAAATATTTTTTAAAGGTCAGCTGTTCATGGACCCTGCAGGAAGTGCTCTGGGAAAGTATGGGCCCCACAGAGGCAAAGTACCTTGAGGAGTTCACAATATGTGGGATGACAAAAGGTAAGCTAGATGCTCACTCCTCAAACCCTACACTCTAACACAGTGAGATGACCAGTTTCTCCAAACACAGGAGCATGGGCCTCTGTGCTCTTGCCCATACTGCCACTCACCTTCACTCATCCCCTTCACAAAACTATTGAGGCACTGCCTGCTTTAGGAAGCTTCATGCACACACATATACCTTTACTTCTTTTCATACCTTCTGGATTCTATAGAGATTTCTGCCACAGACCCTATAACCTTGTTACATGCACTTGTTTATATGTCTTTCTTCCTGATCCAACTCTCAGCTGTTTGTCAGGGTGGGGGGATTTATCATATATATGCCAAAACCCAGGACAGGGTCAAGCTCATACCAGATATTCAGTAATTATTTCTAGAAAGAAGAAAGAAGGGAAGAAAAGGGAACTAATATTTATTCAGCAGCTACTATTTGCCAGACACTGGGCTAGGCTTATTCCTGTTTAGCATTTAGTGCTCCTAATCTGAGGGCTTGGTCTTTTCAAAATGTCAGGATCTTCTTAGCTTTCAACTTTTGAAAACTGCTTTTCTCCCATTCTCTCGATGTTTCATTTCTGGAAGTCCTATTAGACCTGTGTTGGAATCCCTCCATCTGTCCTCCATGTTTCTTAGATTTTCTTTCATATTTTCATCTATCTTTGTGTAACATTTGGGGTAAACTCTCCAGTATCCTCCCCAATTTACTGATTTTCTCTTGGGCATATCTAGCCTAGAGTTGATCTTGTCTTCTGAACATGAAGCCTTCAAAAGAGGCTTCATGAACATTTTAATCACTATTACTTGATATTTTCATTTCCAATGTCTAATTAGTTTATTTGCATACACATCTGTTCTTGATTTCTATCTGCTTGTTTTGTTTCACAATTTCTTAATCTTTTAGGTGTTATTCCTTTTGTACATCTTTAAGGATATTAAACACACACATTTTAAAGTCATTTTCAGATTGTTTTATTATTCCCATTTCAATGGGAGTGAATTCCAATTTTGAGCTTGTTGGCTGTCTTTCTTAGCATTCATTTTCTTCGTGTGCTTTGGAACTTTCATTAGCAAGTTCATCTGCAGTGAGTATTTTCTGTTTCCCTGTAGCCCCTCTCTCTCCTTTTCACCACTCCCTATGTGGGAGTTGTTCAGTTTCTTCTTTAGGACACCTAGCCCAGGGCCGGGTCTGATAGCGATGTTTTCTTGGTCCGGGGTGATCTTGGAAACGTCACACATCTGATCACTGAGCCAGCAGGTGGCTAGTTGAAGTCCTTAGTGTGGCTTCATCTGCTCCTTCCTTCCACCCAGCCATTCAGCTCTATAACATGCTGCAGCTCCAAGCACTGGCTGAGGTTTATTCCAGCCTCTTTTGAAGGGATGGGCATGAGTACCTGCCACAATCCCCAGTTTCACGCAATGACCCTAGGTTCAGGCCCCAGTCATGAATCTAGAGCTTCTGATCCCTGTCTTCCCACAACAGCCACACTTCTGCCTATTCTGAAATCCTGGAGCTCAGCAAGTCTACGGCCTCAATCACCATCTACCACTGATTTGTTTCTAGCTCACAAAGGTGTTTATCTTGTTGTTGAATGTGGATACGTCTGAATTCTTTCCAGAACATTTCATCTATCATTGCAATGTATTTGAAGACAGGAGGTTCCTTTAAAGTATGATTTTGAACACCGTCCTGACTTAAAGTCCCAGTCTAGGCATTTTCTTAACACCAATCAGTCCTTATATAAAGATCCCCAGATCCCCATAGTGTGCCCTGTCACCTGCAGGCTCAACTCTCCAGACTTGGGTCATGGACCAATGAGAGCCAGATCTGGGACTACACAGAGTCCTGCCCATGAGCTAGCAGGGTCTGTGAACAGTCTGCACTCTCCATGCCTGTGCAGTGCGGAACCAGCCCCTGAACTCCCACAAGGTTACTGGGCTGCAGCTCCTCCCTCATAAAGCAAGCACCCAGCATTTGAGCCCACACTGCCCAACTAGTCCCTGGGGGTAATGGGACTGGAGCTGAGGTTCATTCCTTTCCTAAAAGCCTCACTCTCCTGATCCTTTTAACCCACTCTTATCTAGATTTATTTTTCAGATCTTCACTAAAAAATAATCTGGACTTCCATCTAATACTATCACATTAGTCTCAAAGTATGCCAGCCTTCTCAGATCAGACCCCATGGATAAGGGTCCCACCTGCATTGGCTAGAGTCTAATACTTCTGCCCTTAGGAAGCAGACACCAGACTCAGTCCAGACTCACTCCACACTCCAGGCCTCTCACAAGCCCACACCATACTCCTCCTGGTCTGATCCCAGCTCATGTCTTTTCACTGGCAGAAGTTCTTACCCCCACCCATCTGGGACTGGACAAAGGACATGACTTTAGTGCATTTTTAAGGTAATTATTGCTGAAGTTTTGTAAGTAGATATTGTTACCATTTTTACCTCTCATAACTATAATAGTGATACTTCTTTCCTGCTCACAGTGTGCCAGGATCTGTGCCATATACCTCACCTTCAATATAACATGTAATTGTCACAAACCCTATGAATTTACTTCTGTTATCATCTCTCTAATTTATAGATGCAAAAAATGAGGCTCAGGTTAAATGACATCTCCAAGACTCCAGAGATACTAAGTGCTGGAATCAGGATCTGAAGCCAGGTTCATCTCAACCCAAAGCCTACACCCTTAGTCGAATGCTACATGGCAAAATCTGTCTTAGCATTCATCTCTTTGTGGCATTTGACACTATCACCAGTGTCTTCCTCCTGGGAAAGCCCTCCTCCTCATGCTTCCAGGACAATACCCTGGTGTGAACTTACCTTCACTAGTTCTCCTTGCTCCACCCATGAGTCCTGGTGCTCATTGGGACTTGATCTTTTCACACAAACCATTCTCTCCAGGCAACGTGACATACAACTGTACATTTAACTACCACCAAAGGCTGATGACTGGCAAACCTTTACCTTTACCTTTATCTTGAGCCCACATCTTTCTCCCAAACTCCCATCTTCTTAGATGTACCATGGATTCCTCCATTTCAGCATGATCCACCCTGAACTCATTACTTACATTCCTGTGTGTATATCACATTCTTGGCAATGCTACCCACCTAGGCTCCCTAACCAGAAGCCAGAGTCAGCCCTGTCTGGTCCTGTCACTCAGCCCACAGCTCATCAGTTGACACGGGCAGCTGATTCTCTCCCTGATGCTCTGACTGAGCCTCTCACCTTTATGTTCCCATCTCTTATAGAATAAAGTCCACCACCTCCTTTGGGTACCCAGGGTCAGTTTTTCACCCTCAATGTTCACCTCTACCATCCACATTCCATGCCCTAGTCTTCTCAATCACCTGCTACTTCCCACAGGTCAGGCCCTTGGGTGGCACCAGGTTGATCCAGTCTGTCCCCAACACCTACAGCATGTTCATCCCTTGGCCACCTACCATCAGTCTCAACATTTCCTGCTCTGTGAAACCATCCACAAAGTCTCTTTCTTGGGTCCTGAGCAAGGATGAGGTGCTGACTTCTTTGTCTCAGCTCACCCTCGGCCTCAACACTGGCCTTGCTTGACTTTCTTCTGACCATCATGCCCCAGCTGCACACTCCATGCATCAGGAGCCCTCCACACAGCCAGTGAGCACATGGATTCCCTTCCAGCCTCTAGCCCCAGCCCTACTTCCAGTCTTCATCAAACATTTAGGTAATTAACTGGCAACGGGCAACAGATACAAAAAAGCAGTATCTCACCCCAGCAGGGACGTGTAATGTTCAATTCTATTTTTCCAAGGGAAGTGATCAGAAGCTTGTCCACACATAAGAGATGTTTTGAAAGAGATGCCAACGCCTGAAGTCAGCAAGGGAGCTTGAATGAAAGAATTAACAGAAACAGATCTCAGCTGTGGGCTTATGTAGAGGCCTATGCTGCTAAAATTTGCATTTCATGGGGAGCACATGGCAAAAAAAAAAAGTACTATCATGACATACAGTGGCACAGAATGAGGTCAGTGGTAACTGTCCAAGTCTCCCAGGCTGTGTCTCAACCTATGAACCCACACATTCACACCCCACACACAAACCATCACTCACAGGCACATGCGCATGCACACACACAGGCACACATGCCCCATGTTGAGCCAGTTTCAAACTTGACTGATCAGCCCCAAACAAGTTGCTGAACTGCACTGCCTGCTCATCACCAGTCTCTCCCTTATCAGTTCAAATCCAAATGTTGAAACACTTCAGGTGGAAAAGGTAATCAAAAAGCAAGTACAAACGGCTAATAAACACATTAAAAATTCAACCTCAGCAGTCATGAAAGAAATAAAAATCAAGACAGAATACTATTTTTGATCTGTCAAACTGGCAAAATTAAAAGCAATAAGATTACTCCCAGCTGGAGAGGTCTCTGGCTACCGCCCAGCTGTGCCAGGTGGGGTGCTGAAGTGATCACCCATACCCAAGGCAGAAGAAACCTCTCTTCTGCAGACTTCAGAGTCAATTCACCTGTATCCTTAAACATTTCACTGGTCAGCAGAGCCTGACTGAGCACGAGGCAGGTGATGTGTGTGCTTGGAGAAGGTAGGAAGAAAAGTACAGAGAAATAAGACAACACACACACACACACACCCATGTTGTAGGCACATGAATGGGCCATGCTTTATCAAGCCCTCCACAATAACATGTCAAGGAAGGCACAGCTGAATCTTGCCTTTATAGGCTTACAGTTTAGAAGTGAGGTCAAAACTCATACCCAAATCTGTAGAAAACAGGCAAACAGAATTAGATGCTGTCAAAGAAGAAAAAATGCTGGGTGCATTCAGAAAAGAGATTACTTCCAACTAGGCCACAGAGGCAGGCGGAATCTTATCAAAGTTGTGGGGAGAAAAGTATTCTAGGGGCAAGAGAAAGATTCAGGTCACAGACAATGAAAATTCAACATGCATTAATTTAATCACCGAGGTCCTTTCCAGCCTTTACATTTTTCTACTCTGATGCTTTTTTCTCCTATTACTTGGGTGAGTTTCAATGCCTTCAGGAAATGAAGGTAGCTACAGTTATGTGCCAGACATTGCCCTTACAGCCTGCATAGGCAAACTCATTTATTTCTCAGACCACCTTTGGAGTGAGTATCCTTAGGCCTGTTTTACAGATGAGGAATCTGGGGCTCGAAGAAGATCGACGAGCCCAAGATCTCAAAACCAGTCAGTGCTGGGAGGTCAGATGTGAACTGACGGCCACCTGTCTACCTGACATTGAAGCCTCCATTCATTCTTTCTTCTATACCATACTGCCTCATTTCCAGACCACTTTCTTCTTTAAAATTAAGAACCCCAAATTGATCTACAGATTCAATGCAATCCCCATCAAAATCCCAGTAGGGCTGAAATTGACAACTTGATCCTAAAATTCACGTAATAATTCAAAGGATCCAGAAGGGCCAAAACAATCTTTGAAAAAGAACAAAGTTGAAGGATTCACACTTCACAATTTCAAAACTTACAACAAAGCTGCATAATTAAAACTGTGTGGCATAAGGTGCTGGCATAAGGATAGGGGTTTGGGCCATACCCCAAAAGACACAATTCTGAACACCATAATTCTGAATGTTGAAATCCTGAAATATCAAAATCCTGAAAATATAATAGAAAAATAATTTTAAGAAATTACTTAAAAGACATCTATTTGCATTTTAAAGGAGGATTCATTTGAGAAATAAATAGAAACATGACAGAACACTTCATAGGCCACTTTACACAGTAAGATAGAAAACGACAACACACACATTTTTGCAAGCATACACATTCAGGCGTATTAGCAACCATCGCATGGGTATAGGGGTTATGAGCAGACAACCCGTATTCATAAAGTAGGACAAAAAGAAAAATGTGTAAGCACATATTGGTATAGTTGGTAATTGTGTGCACCCAGCTTTATAACTGCAGTCATCTGAAATTCCATGACAGACGATCTAAGTCCTTTGACGAGACGGATCAAACATGGTGGGTCACCACCACATATGCTGAGATCTCCAAAGAGCTGAGATCTTGAGAAATTTTCTTTTTCACAAATGCAGACGTAAAGAAAGGATATCTCTTCATTTACTGAAGAAGTTTCAACATTTCTAACGTACACAACCAAGGTTTACATATAAAGTCAACATTGTGATAATTCACTTTAGTGGAGTCAAATTTCTGATGTTCAAAACAGCAGAAGGAAACTCTGTTCCAGATCTTACAAAAAGACCAATTTCCCTTCTGTATTTTCTCTCTGTTCCTAGCTGATTGGGTGGTGCCCATCAACAATGAAGACAGATATTCCCCACCTAGTCCATCAGACTCACACACTGATGTCCCCTGGGAACACCCTCACAGACACTCCCCAAATAATGCTTTACCAGCTTTTGAGGTATTCCTTAGTCCAGTCAAGTCGACACCTAAAATTAGGTCCACAAATCTACCCCTTGTCAATTTGGCACCATATGCATTTCCTTAAACCATACTTCCAAATGAAGACAGTAACAAGGTAATAGTCCCATCTAACATGATGCCTCTAACATGATGCAACTATCCTGCTTCTAACTGAGATGACACTAACACCTTCCCCAGAACTCAGGTTTCAGGATTTCAAATGCAGGGTTTTAATCTGTCAGGGTTGCGATTTTTAGGATTTTAGATGTTAGGGGTTTTGATTGTAGAGATTTTGATCTCTCAGGATTTCAACATTCGGGACTAGGGTGTTCAGGGTTATATATTTCTGTATGATAAGCACTGATCCCACAGAAAAACCCTTTGTTCCTGTGACTGGCTCCTGCTCCTAAACCTGGTTCCTTGGGTTCAAATTCAGTATTTATTCCCCTTCAGGAGAAGGCAGATGGAGGGAGGTAATTTGGGGAGAGAGTAGGGTAGGAGGTTGACTCTCCTCTCCTCAAGCAGCCATCCTTCCTCTTGAAAGGATGATATCTATGGACCAATCAGTATGCCAGCCTGAAATAATCAAACGGGTTGGAATCCAGTTTTTAAGAGTGCATTTAAGCAAATAGCTGAAAATGGCCATCCAGGAGAGAAAGACTCCAGAGAAACAGGATCAGTGCTCTGAAGTTAAAAGTTAAGTTCTTGCTTATATAGGCACAAAACAAAGAAATTTAACAGGATTACATTTTCAATACAAGGCTGGTTTGAGAATTACAACAAATTAGTTGGTTACAGTCTATTTTCTTTTCCCTATAGGTTTTCTTTATAGCTGGTTTTCTTTTTCAACTTAAAAGAGTGTATTTAACATTCCTTTTTAAGATAACATGATAGCCATGAAGTCTTGTATGAGAAAGGTAGGAGGGAAGTTAATCTAGAATGAAAGTCAACAGTAAGAGGAAAGGGGTCTTCCCTGGCATCCTTCAGCTATTTACAACATTTTAATTAATATAAAACAACACAGGTAAGGAAGAAGTCTTAATCCATCATGAGAAAAAAACAAAGATTACAGCTGCCTAACTTACGGCTGCCTGTCACATGCCTAAGGCCCAAAATTATTCCTGTAAGGCTCAAATTTATTTAGAGTTCCAACAGCTTAGGTTCTGAATTACTTATTTTCACATATCTGTCTATTTATCTAAAATATATCCCAGGAAAGAGAATGGAAGTTTGGCCAGGTGCAGTGGCTCATGCCTGTAATCCCAGCACTTTGGGAGGACAAGGTGGGTGGCTCTCTTGAGCCTGGCCAACGTGGTGAAACCACATCTCTACTGAAAATACAAAAATTAGCCCAGTGTGGTGGTGCATGCCTACAGGTCCAGCTACCCAGGAGGCTGAGGCAGGAAAATTGCTTGAACCTGGGAGGTGGAGGTGGCAGTGAGCTGATATTGCTCCACTGCATTCCAGCCAGGGTGACAGAGCAAGACTCCACCTCAAAAAAAAAATAAAAAAATAAAAAAAATAAAAAAATAAAAAAATTTTAAAAAAGGTGAAAAAAAAGAGAAAAAAAAAGAAAGATAATAGAAGTTCGTCTCTTTTTTCACCAACTTGCTCTTTCTGACTTACCTGCCCCTGCCCCACGCCAAGTCCCTTGGATGTTACAACCACAGGCCAACAGTTTCTCTACCCTCCCCTCCAGGGCAGGTGCCTTGCACTGACCTCCAGTGAGGACTGGTTTGGGTGGGCAAAGGAAGAACCACAGCCCCAGACTTGGTGACCCCACAGAGACCAGACCCCACCTATCTCAAAGGTTCCAGGAAAGGGGCCATGCCAGTTAGACTGTGGTGCTTTGTGAGTCAGCCTGACATAAAAATCCAGGTCCAGTGTATTACAACTCACACAAAAAGATCCGTCTCTCTTCCTCTCTCCCTCTCTCCCTCAACAGGGATGGACTTACTCGGATTACAGAGCTCAGGAAATGGAACCCATCTCGGTGTTATCAATGTAAAAACTGAGCTGAGCTATTTGTGATCTAAATCAAAATAGAACTGTGTCTGGCAAACTCATTTTTCTCAAGCCCCGGCAGCTCCCCAAGATACATTGTCTACTGATGGGGGGAGAGAGAGACAATGGCAACTGCCAGAAGCCATTGATCACTTGTTTTATGTGCAGAATGAATCCTTAATCACTGTCGCTTCAGAAAGAAGGGGGAAATTGAGATGGATTCTCAAGTGCCAAAGGCAGAGAGCTTGGTAATTGGAGCTCTTTCATTAAAACTTTGGAGCGTAATGAGTTAGCCAGTGGTTGTTCATCTCCGCCTTGGAGAGCACAGACCCTCTTGGCACATTGTTCAGGGGGAGCAACAAAGAGACCTGAAAGTCACATGATAATTGCGCCTCCTTGTGAGCTGGGGGATTAAGAATCTCGTACAGCGCCTGGGATGTGACATCTCAGCCTGGCTGCTGAGGACCTGCCAACCAGACCCAACTTACGCCTCTGACCCTATCACTTACCGAGTCTCAGTTTCCTTATTTGTAGATGGGAACAAAGCGCTGTGTTTCCTCATTCACCCTGTGCAATTTTATTCCCTATCCCGCTCCTTGAACTACTTATTCTACTGGCAGTGACATTTGTTTATGTATTCATTTATTTTGCAAAGAATTATCAACAGCTTGTTATGTGTTTAATGGCTAGCAAGAAGAGTTGTGGTTTCTGCCCCCTTGGGATTGTTCGTCTACAGCATACAGCCTCAACAAGGGGCAAGAGTGCCTCCTTGGCTCTGGGGGAGTAACAAATTTTACATTTTTGTGTAAAAAAGCACAAATATACATGCAGTACATAATTAAGTATGCAGCATATTTTAAAATTTTCATGGTGGGCAAGGAGGAAATGATGAGGGAAAAAGATGTCTACAAAGGCTCCTTAGGGGAGCAGTAATGAAAAAAATATCACAAGTCTACCCTAGTTTAATGTAACGTTCTCCCCTTCTTCAACCATCTCACTCTTCAGAACTCAATACACCTTCCTCCAAGAAGCCTTCCTTGATTTCCCACTCCTCTTTGCCCCTTCTCTTTGTTCCTAGGATGACCTCTACACAGCTAGTTCATAGCACTAAAGACTGAGCTCCCAGCCATGGCTCTGATCTACTACCCTGTCTCCTCAATTGATCGGTAGAGGGCTCTTAGGCAAGGCTCATGTCTGAGACTACTTAGCTGGAAACTGCTAGGTGCTCAATAAATGTTGAATGAATGAATAAATGAGTGAGTGGTGATACATACACCACTTTGCTGTTCCTGGAGTGGAGAAGAGTTCAGGGAACCAAGGTTTACTGAGACCCTCCTGTGCGCCACCACTGTGACAGTCAAAAGACCGACTTCACCCCCATATTTACCAAAGCCCTGGAGACGCCAGGTCAGAAATGGTTACCTCTGGGGAAATGAGGGAGAAGCTGGGTCCCAGGCAATGGTGTGCTGAAGCCAGCTTCTGCGGCTCACCAGAGCCTATTAAATTTTCAGGAATTTTCCAAGCTAGTTTTTAAGCCATTGACAGTTTTGACAGTTTTAAATTGGCCATGATGGGAGTATTTATGCCACGGAAATTGGAAAACATTACAAATCAGGGCTTTTGTGTCCCCCTCTGAGAACCAGTTTACCAGCATGTTGCCGATCCCATGCCTGGCAAGTGGCAGACAGGAAAAGGTACAGGGCATTTCCATTGTACCACGCTGCCTCACTTCTGGTTGTAGGGGACCAGAGGGAGATACCTATCTTTGCATCATAAGACCTTATCCAGGATCTCACCTAACGCCCTCTTTCTTTCACTGAAACAGCTTTCCTGGCCCTTTAGTTAATTATTGCGAGGAAATGAACAAAGGGGACCCTTGAAAGTCACCCTCTTGGAAACTTGGGGTTACCACTACTTCCTAAAAGATAGAGGTTAGAAGGGAGGGCTCAGGAACATGTCTCAGAACTAACACTCCAAAGTCCACAGTCCAAATAACCCCCAGAGCCATCCAGTTTCCCTCGAAGGGAGCCTTGAAGAAGCTCTACCAAGAAACTGCAATTATTTGTTTGCCCATCTCTTGAGAGGATATAGGCTTCATTAAGGCAGGGACCAAGGGGTTGTGACCCCTGCCATCTGACTCCACAATGCAGCCCAATGCCTGGTCTGTAGTTGGTACTCAGTAATTGTGTGTGTTCAATGAGATAACACCCATCTGACCCAGATGCACCTCATCAGGGGCCAGAGTCATACCACATCCAGGTATTCTGAGCAATGTCCCCAGTGAATTTTAACCAACTGAGTCAACCTCAAAGCTCATACGACTCTCCTAATTCCTTGACCCTTTTGTATTTCCCACAAGACTCCAATAAAATGTAAATGCCTTCAGGTGCTCTGGCTGTACGTTCTAAATGCCAAATGTCTTATTAGACAAAGGAGTTGGGTCTGACTCCTCTAGAATACAGATCTGCTCAGAGGAGCCTCAGCAGTAGCTGCTGTTTTGCCACATCACAGTATCATTAGCAACCAGACAGAGTTATTCAGCACATACCTTTTAATGTCGAGTCTCCATTTTCTGACTGCTTGACAAGCCAGGGAGAAAAAATAAAGGAGGCTCCTGGTACATCTGATTTTCTCTCACATTAGGTTCTGTGATGGGATCCCTGATTTAAGACCAGGATTGAACTGAGAAGCTGTGCTGATAGCACCATAAATAATAAGGAAACATCAAGCCTGAATTGGTGTGCTGTGTTAGCCCCAGACCATGTACTGTGTCATTATTTATAATCAAGTAAATACTCATTTTGGTTTCCAGAAAAGGGCATCTTGGAGAGAATAAATATTGAGAATGGAAAGAAAGAGGCATGTAGGGAAGAAGGTGTTTGTCCTTGTTGGGGAGTAAGAGTCAACAGGTAAAAGCACTTTCTGTGGGCATGCTGAAAATAGTGATAAGAGACAAGGAAAGTTCTGTTTTTCCCAGCTGCTTTGGCCATGATCTCTACCAAGGTCCTCCTGCAATGGACACTAGGAAAAAAGAATAAAAAGGATTCCTTATCGACAGTGATCAAATAGCCTAGATTTTTTTTTTTTTTTTTTTTTTAGCAAAATTCCAAGTGCTGTTAGTCTTTGAAACAAAAGTTACTCATTCAATTAGACCAAAATACAATTTATGTCTGTACTTTGTAAGACTTCTCATATCAATAAATTCACAAATCAGAAAAAGAAATTCATGTTGAACCAGCAACCTCATTTTTTAAAACACTTCACAACCTCAGTATTTTTATTCACCCTTGAGCCTCTCTTTCCCTGCTTTTAAATCTGTATAACAGCCTATGAGGTACACTGAGAAAGTCAGAGATGCGGACTCGGGTGCAGAGAAGGCCAGCACATTGCCCAAGTTCTCACCGCCAGCCAGTGCCAGAGCTGGGCTTCAGTCCCAAGGCCACTGTCTTCCAGCATGCCTCCCACCACTCTCACCATCCCCTGCCCTGAAACCCTGAGGCTTTGCAGCCCCAGTTCCTGTAACACTAGAGTACTCCCAAAGGTAGGGCCAAAGGGTGCCCTGGAGACACCCTCCCCTCTTCCTCCTACAGTAGCCTTGTACTTTCTGGGAAGCCTGGAGTCGCATTTCCCTTGGGTTCCTGTCACCCCTTGCTGCGAAGACCGCTCTGAGGGCTCACGCATGGGCCTGAGGGGCAGGACAGCCCCCAGGATGCAAGCGCAGTTCCCACAGTCAAGGGGAGACCTGCTGACCATCTGCCCTCCCGCCCTCCACAAATCACCACCGAAAATCAGAGTCAGGAGAATTAGCATGTGTAGTATCCCAGTTCTTCCTCACGAGTCTGCACAGTAGGTGAAGCCCCCCTCCCCCCCACCATTTTACAGTGTTAAAAGACTATCTTTAGATAAATTAAATTTAACAGAGTTTAATTGAGCAAAGAAAGATTCGCCAGTGATGCAGACCTCAGAACCAAAAGCAGTTCAGAGAGCTTGGCTCAGCAAGGTGGGCGGGCAGCATCCATGGGAGGCACAGAGACCACCGTTGGTGAGGGCTCAGCATTGGCCTTATTTGAACATGGCCTGATGAGTTGCCCATCTGTGATGGATCGAAGCTCGGCTCCTAAATACACTCCTGTTAGGCTTTTCAGTAAGTTCCTGTACCAAGTTAGGTTGCAGTTCTTTACATAAGGATTCAAGGTATGCAGGCATCCTCAGGCCGAATCGAGTTCAGGTTAGCAACAGATAGGGCAAATGAAAGAAGTGTAAAGTAATTTGCAAGGTCACACAGGAACTGGTAGAGCCAGAACTCACACCCACTTCTTGGATTCCAAGTTTCCTTCCTTCTTCTGCAATAATAGAAAGTCCCAGTGCGGGCGAACTGCGGTCTCGAGGTGCTAGTTCTCTATACCTGGGTGGTTACAGGGCGCACAGACTCCAGTGGTAAAGAGCCTGGCTCAAAGATTTGGGGCAGTTGCTCAACCCCTTTGTGGCCCAATTCCTTCATTTCTCGAGGGAAGTGGAAACAGCTGCCTGTCAAAGTCATGGTGAGGCCCTGGGATGCCAGCCCAGAGGCCCCCATGTGTGGGTGTGGGGTTGTGGTGCGCCCTGGGAGACACCATTTCCCTCCCATTCTGCCCTCCTTTGAGGATTTGGGGTCTGGTTTAAAGCAGTAGCCAGTGTGAGGGGCAGGAGTGGACACACGCAGGCCCCACCCACCCTCACACCACCCTCACAGGTTCCTTCTAAGGGGAGCCTTGTCCAGCTCTGATAAGGGACTGATCCCTGGCAGCAAGATCACAGGCAGTAGCCGCTTCTGAAACCAAGAGAAAATGAGGGAACTAGAGCCACGTCGACATGGGACAAAGGGGCTGAAGATGTAGCCAGCTGCCGCTTGGGGCCTAATTATCCGGCATTCAAAGCCCTGGTGACATCTGAGATCCCTATCAACCCTGAAATGCCCTCGGATGCCATCCAAGTTGGAGTTATCTATCCAGGCATCCAAATTAAGCAAGGCACGAGGTGCTATAGTGGCCTCCAGGGACCATTTCTAGCACCAGCCCGCTAAATCTCTAGCTCTTAAAGAAACCGCAGGTTCAGGCCTGCAGCACAGAAGCAATATCAAGCAGGAAGGACATAAAAATATAAAACAGGGTCCCAGAATACATCTAGTACAGCTCCTCATTTAACAGGTCAAAAAACTAAGGCCAGGAGAGGGAAGTGCCCACTAAATAATCGAACAGCTCCACGGTGGCAGGGCTGGGGCCCAGGTCTTTCCATCAGTCCTTCCCACCCTCCCCACATGCCTCTCACTCTGCTCGTGAAACTCATGCTTATAGCCCGCCATGGGCAGAGGTCCTTCACCACCCTCCAACCTGTCCTGGAAGCCATTGCCAGATTTGTGGCCACAAAGACTCACTTTACCCTGTCATTCTTTGCCCAACACTTCCAAAAGCTCTTCCATAGACCGAATGTTTGAGATTTGTGTGTTGAATCCCTGATCGTCAATGCAATGGTATTTGGAGATAGAGCCTTTGGGAAGTAGTTAGGTTTAGATGAGGTCATGAGAATAGAGCCCCCACAATTGAATTGGCGTCCTTATAAGGGGATAAAGAGACCAGAGTGTGCACGAGCGCGCTCTCTCACTCTCCCCTTCTCTGCCATGTGAGGATATACCAAGAGGATAACTGTCTGCAAACCAGGAAGAGAGCCCTCACCAAGCACCCGAACATCTGGCACCCTGATCTCAGACTTGCAGCCTCTGGAACCACGAGAAATAAATGCTTGCTGTTTAAGCCACCAAGTCGATTTGTAATTTGTTATAGCTGTCCCAACTCAGACACAATCCAGGAAAGAACAGAATTGATAGGTGAGCATTCAGGGCTGTCCTTTGGTAAGACATGATCCAGCCTTTCTAGCCTTACTCATCCTTCGTATTCATTTACTCATTCATTCAATAAATATTTATTGATGTAAGGCACTGAGGATAAACAGTCAAGAATAAAACTGTCTTTTAAAAGCTCCTAGTTTAGTGCAAGAAATAGCTGCATAAACAGATAATTATAATGTACTGTATTAAGGGCAGAGAAACAGATATTTACAAGGAAATATGGGAACCCAAAGAGGGAACTCAATACAAAGCCAATATGAACGGGGAAGTTACATCGAGAAAAGTCTTCCAGGAAGACGGATGCCTGAATTGAACTTTAAAATGGACACTGGTCAGTTAACAGGGAAAGAAATGACACTAGGGGTTCCAGGAGAAGGACACCCTGAGCAAGAGAAAGCCATGGAGTCAGAATGTAAATTCCAGATAGGCAGTTGTCATATTATTTTTTTGCCTCTGTGCTTCTGGTGACTCAGAATCTAAAGGTTTATGTTCTTGGCTGGGCGTGAATGCTCATGCCTGTAATCCCAGCACTTTGGGAGGGCAAGGCAGGTGGATCATGAAGTCAGGAGTTCGAGACCAGTTTGGCCAACATGATGAAACCCTGTCTCTACTAAAAATATGAAATTAGCCAGGTGTGGTGGTGGGCACCTGTAATCCCAGCTGCTCAGGAGGCTGAAGCAGGAGAATCACCTGAACCTGGGAGGCAGAGTTTGCAGTGAGCCGAGATCATGCCACTGTACTCCAGCCCAGGTGACAGAGTAAGACTCTGTCTCAGAAATATATATATATTTTTTCTTAATTAATGGTCACTGGATGGATGGATAATCCATGTAGGGAATTTCAGGAAGTCCCATGTTGCTGGGACACCAAAGAGTGGGACAAGTGGGCATGACCAGAGGCAAGGTGGGGAGAGGAATGACAGGTCCAGCCATGATGGCCGTGTATATTTTACAAAAGGGGGAAACTTGACCTTGCAGTCAAGGATTCTTGAAATCTGTTGCCTTCCAAGTCCACTGTACTCTCCCCTGACATTGTAAGGAAAGTTTTGTGCATAAATTTAGCTTTCATCATATTCTAAAAAAGATTCATTACCCAAACAGGTTAATGATAATGAGGATGAGGTTTGAAGGTTCTAAGCCAGAGAGGGCCAGTGTACAATGTATTAATGTGGATCCCACTGAAGTATGCAGAACAGGGGCCTTGTCTGTCTTCTGCACTGCTGTATCCCTAGCATCCATCGCTAGGCTTGGCCTGTATTGGACGTTCAATAGAGAAAGAATGACAACTGCGTGGACCCTGAGCCAAGGGGACCAGGCTGGAAGCCAGAAGACTTGGGAGGTTGTTGAACAGAACCGGGACTGGGCAGGGGGTGGGGAGTGGTTGGTTGTTGGTATGGAGTGAAAGTGCTTTTCAGAAACATTTTGGGGCTAAAATTAATAAGACTTGGTGAATATGAGAGGTGAGAAAAAAGTAGATTTCTAGCTTGACTAGCCAGGTGGTAGTGTTATCAATGAAACAGCAGAAACAGGAAGCAGTGCATGTTAGGAATTGCTGGTGGTTCATTCTGTTGGACTATGGGACGAGGGAGAAGTTGGTAGGCAGTGGTGGATGGGGCTGAAGCTTGAACACAGAGCTGGAGACAGAGATGTGGAATCAGGCATATAATACTGTTGAGATCCAGCCAAGGTGAGTCATGAATCTTTTCCAGATGGGAAAGACTTGGCTGCCGCTTCTCGCTATATTTCTGCCACTAAATTATACATTGTGTGAAGGCAGGGACTATATAGTTCATGCTTTTTTAAATCCCCCAACCCACCGGTAATATCTAGTAAAATTTGCACAGAATATATGAACTGTCATTCATCCATCCATCCTATATTTATTATCTACTACATGCCAGGCACTGTTCTAGGCATTTGGGATAAATCAGGAAACAAAAAGACACATATCCCTGCCCTCATGTTACTTAATTCTAGTGGCAACAGATAAACAATAACTAATAAATAGATGAAGAACAAAGTACGAAAGAAGGTGGCAAGTGTTATTCAAACAATAAATAAGCAAAATAGGGGGTGGGGAGTGTTAAGGATGGATGCAGTGAGCCTCACTGAGAAGAAAAGATTTGGCAAAAGGCCTGATGGGGTGGAGTTTGCTGATTGGTGTCTCAGAGGAAAGTGTTCCGGAGACATGCAGGGTGACCAACTGCCTCTGCCTTCCCAGGACTGAAGGGCTTCCTAGGATGTCAGGCTTCCGGTACCAAAACCCTAAGAAAGGGAGGCCAGCTAAAGGCCCATGGCAGGAAAGTGGCTGCTGTGTTCAAAGAACCACAGGAGGCCAGTGTGGCTGGAGGAGCATGGATGATGGGGAGAGGAGGAGGTGACACAGGCCACTCCACAGGCCAACAAGTCATCCCGCACCCAGCACTTTTTCAGCCACTGCTGCGTGACATATGCACATACCGAGCACAGAGAATATATAAATTAACAAAACAGAGAACAAGACCAGTTTCACGCAGGGGAAAAGGACAGTATGACTCTCGTGCAAACATGCTCACCTTTCACAGCAACTTCCAGCCACGTCTTCTTTCATGGGTGGCAGCTGGCAGTGAGCCTGTCCCCCGCCTGTGGGTTCTGCACCTCAGCGGCTGTCCGTGAGCAGTCCGTCCTCTCAGCAACCCGTTAGGGAAGAAAGTCCTGGGAAGCTGGACCAGCCTGACCCCAAGCCAGGGCAGGACACCTCATGTCACAAACTCGTACGCCCTACAACCACAAACAACAGACTTTGAAAATGGCTTCCTCTAAGAGGTCCCCAGACACTTGGCAACCCATTAAGATGGTAATGAGGAGGACGTCTCCTGGAGTTTTCAAGATTTCAGAAAAGCCCCAGAAATAATACCCGTGGATTATCTTCCATTTTACAAAATATAAAGATGTATATATGGAATAGATTCCTAATTAGTTAATGAAGTTTGCTTCTTTCAGAAACACCTCACGGAGCGCAGGGTTGGTAAGGGGAAGATAGCAAGGGGTCCCTGGTGTCCACAGATTAGGAAATGCTGAGTTAAAACTTCAGCTAAAATGAAAGGGTGTTATCTGAGAAAAACAATCGCATTAGGCTATCATCATTTATGAACACTGGAGTGTAAATTAGCCAGTGAGATTAGTTGTTCACAAATCAAAGATTTGCGTGGGACCAGGAAGGGGGAAGAGAGGATGAAAGAGGAGATTGGGAAGGACCAAGACAGCCTTAAATAGGGAGCCGGATAAAGAGAACCTAAGATAAAAATACCATAAAAATAACCACGCAGGCCACAAAGCAGCTTTACATCTCCCACTCCATTTGCCCCTTCACAACCCAGGACAGTGAGAACTATAATTATCCTCCAAAAGGCAGCATGGCACGGCAGAGCCAGGCGCTGGCTTCAAAGCCCACGCTATGGCTCTACTAGCTGTGTGATTTGGGCAACTTATTCAACCTCTCTGTGTAGATAATTATAGTATCCACCTCATAGGGCTGCTGTGAGAATTAGGTGAGTTAATTCATGAGATCCTTGGAACATGCTTGACACATGGTAAG
The DNA here is from genome assembly GCF_001698545.2 of Rhinopithecus bieti. Taxonomy (NCBI): domain Eukaryota; kingdom Metazoa; phylum Chordata; class Mammalia; order Primates; family Cercopithecidae; genus Rhinopithecus; species Rhinopithecus bieti. The sequence continues at coordinate 1,525,489 of NW_016804541.1, read as the reverse complement.
CACTCAATACATGTTAGCTGTTATTTTATAAATAAGGCATAATAATGAGGTGAAGAGATTTGGCCAAGGTCACCAGCAACAATACAGCAAAGTGTACACCGTGCAACTTCAGGTTTCCTGGGAAAAGGAATCATCTGGAAAACATAGTTAGGAAATGCAGATTCCCAGGCCCTGCCCTAGCTATTCTGATTGGGTGGGGCAAGTAGACAGTGCCACAGGAGGACAAGAATCTGGACTGAGAACAGGCTCTGCCCAGGTGATTCTGATAGAGAGGATCAGCAGGGGACAGCCTGGGGAACCCTGGCTGGGATGCAGAGGCTCCTGCTGCCTCACTGGTCTGCCATCCAGGACACCGCGGGGGCCCCGCACCTCCTCTTCCCAACTCCTTGGCCAATAGTCAGGGCCACTGGAGGCTTCGCAGGGCAGCATAGCCCCCTACTTCTGACTTACTGTGCATTTCTCTTTCCCCAGTTTCCAAGGTAAAAAGTGAGGCAATCCATTGTCAGAGAGATAAAGAGTTCTCTCCAAGACCAAGAGCTTTAAAACCAAGCTGCACTTCAGAGTGGATTTTACCACTGGATTCCGTAATGGAAAATGCTGACATAATCTTAATTATGAGGGAGACTTTCCTTCAGATGGAAATGCGGTGACCTAGAAGGCTCCATTTGCAAGTCCTCCTGACCTGTAAGAGAAGATGCCTGGTGGAATATTTTGGGTAATATATTATGCATCTACTTATCCTATGATCCCCATCTGTGGGCTTAGCAAGGCAGTATTTTGAAGAAAGAGAGAAAAAAATATGAACACCAGGCTTGAGAACACTCGCCTGGATCAGAGACCAGGGTGAGCTTTCTACTCTGCAGTGTTTTGCATTTCATATGAAGCAAAATCTATTTCAGGTGCTGCTGAAAATGCAGGAAAAGTACCAGTGACTAGAGTCCTAGGAATTAAACTGGCCTCAGTTCAGAGACGCAGAGTGGTCTCACACCATCTTTTCTGCATATTCATAATTTGTCAATGTGAAGAGGTCTCTGCCACCGAGAAAAAAAAAAGAAAGAAAGAAGGAAAGACAGAAAGGAAGACGAAAAAGTTCCTTAGGAACTATCATCTCATACGAATGAGGTAGCTCCCTTCACACCAGCCCCAGGAGGCACACACGTGTCATCAGCCTCTGTCCTCTAGCACTTGACTTAATGCAATCCCTGCCAGTCACTTTCTCGCCAAGATGTGAATAGTATGGGCTCTAGGTTGAATATATTACTCAGAAAACAAGGCTGCCTCCCCTGAGAGTAGGGCAGTATTTAGACATTTCACTCGTGGCTAGGATAAGAGGGCAGGCCCCTAAGCAAGAAGAGGAGGCTGCAGTGACTCAGTTTCTTAGCAGAGATAAAGGGTAAGCCCTTGAGGTGGTACCATCCTATGGAGCTGAGTCACCTGCTGGTTTGCATGTGGCTACGATTGGCCATGAGTTTCTATCTACATTCATCTATGGCAGTGGTAAGTCACCATGATACCTTTTTTTTTTTTTTTTGAGATGGAGTCTCACTCTGTCATCCAGGCTGGAGTGCAGTGGCGCAATCTCAGCTCACTGCAAGCTCCGCCTCCCGGGTTCATGGCTGAGGCAGGAGAGCCTCAGCCTCCCAAGTAGCTGGGAGTACAGGCACCCGCCACAATGCCAGGCTAATTTTTTGTCTTTTCAGTAGAGATGGGGTTTCACTGTGTTAGCCAGGATGGTCTCGATCTCCTGGTCTCATGATCTACCCGCCTCGGCCTCCCAGAGTGCTGGGATTACAGGCGTGAGCCACTGCGCCCAGCCACCATGATACTTTTTTAAAGCATACAGTTCAATTTGTTTTGACAAACATATACACCCATGGAGCAGCACCCTGATCAGGATACAGAATCTTTCCGTCCCTACACAGTGTTCCCTCGTGCCCTCTTCCAGTCAATCTTCTCCTCACCAGAGGCAACCATGTTTCTGATATTTTTACCGCAGATGAGTTTCACCTATTCTAGAATGGTAACATCAATGGACTCATATAGCATGGCCTTGTTTGGCTTCTTGTGTTAAATGTAGCATTTCTGAGATTCACCATGCTGTCGTCAGTAATTCACTCCTGCCAAAGACTGAATGTTCATGTCCTGCAACATTCAAATGCTGAAACCTAATTCCCAATGTGGTAGTATTTGGCGGTGGGCCCTTTGGGAGGTGATTAGAGCCCTCATGAATGGGATTACTGCCCTTATAAAAGAGACCCCAGAGAGGCCCCTCACCCCTTCTACCATGGGATGACACAGTGGGAGAGGTTGCTGTGAACCAGAAAGCAGCCTTCACCAGACACTGAATCTGCTGGTGCTTTGATCTTGAACTACCAGCCCCCAGAGCTGTAAGAAATAAATTTCTATTGTTTATAAACCACCTTCTATGATTTTTTTTTTTTTTTGAAACAGGGTCTCACTCTGTCACCCAGGCTGGAGTGCAATGACACCATCATGGCTCAGTGAAACCTCGACCTCCCAGGCTCAAGCAATCCTCCTGCCTCAGCCTCCCAAGTAGTTGGGACCACAGGTCCATGCCACCATGCCTGGCTAATTTTTAAATTTTGTGTAGAGACAGGGTCTCACTATGTTGCCCAGGCTGGTCTCAAACTCCTGACCTCAAGTGATCCCCCACCTCTGCCTCCCAAAGTGCTGAGGTTACAGGTGTGAGCTACTGCACCCAGCATCTGACCACCGTTTAAATGTTGGCAGCTCACTCGATAGTCCCACGTCTCTCAAAGGGATCTGTGTCCCTGAGCAAGCGAAGCCTTTGGTTTCCCACAGGCTCTGCTATCTACAGCAGCTCCTCTTCACACTGGCTTTCAGGATCCCAGATTTGTAGGGAGCTCTTGGATTAACTTCTTGCCCTTCTGCATCCTTCCTCTCAGCAGTGCTGTGGTTCTCATGGGAAGCAGGAATTTCCCCATTAGCCCATCCCCATCCCCAAATCATTAATGACCTTAACTGGTGGATGTGAGTGAGGCAGGCAGGAGTGTAGAGGCACCAAGAGTGAAAGGTTTCCTGAGCTCCGGGGAGAAGGAGCAGGGAGGATGAGGGAGGGCACGCTTCGAGGCCCCCAGAGTCTGTGCTAATTTACCCTTCCTCTCAAATTGCCTCCAAACTTCGGTAATAAGCATGCTTGTAGTTTGCTGATGAAATACATTCTTCCAAAGCAATTTTAAAATAATCGTACTGTATGCTAAAAACCCCCCCAAAAAAGAAAGAAAAAACCCTGCAGCCAAGTCATTCTAGACTGAACAGCAACGACAGAATTTCATAATTAGGAAATGTGGTGTCATTTCTGAACGTTATTGCACCTTTGAAAAACAGTATCAAACCGAGGACTGAATATTTGATACCCGATTGATTTCAGATTTCAAGTCAACTGCAGCAAAATAATGAGCTGCCTCTGTCGTGAGCTGCTGAGCTCCCACGCGGAGGGTCTGGGAGGGAAGGCTCAAAGGGGGCACAGAGCCACGGAGCCTAAAGGCCTCTGCAACGAAGCTGTGGGACTGCTGGGCTGGTGAACAAGCAGGATCCACAATGTCTTGCATTGATGTTTTTGCCCAAGGGGATGTTTTTGAACCCAGGCTTTATTTTAAGTGCCCTTCAATTTTGCTCAGCAATGCTAATGCTGGGAGTCGGGGGATCAAAGTCCTGGACTAGAATTGGCTGGCAGCCCCCATCACTTATCCAGGGCTGGTCTCCACTGAGTTTGGATGGAGTATGTGGTACGGTTCGTGGGCTGGGGATGACCAGTGGTGGCCTTCCTCCTCCAGACCCTCGCCTTCACCACCAAGCTTTCCACTCACTACCTCTATATCCCAGGAGAATTTCATTCATAAAATTGGAGCATCTTGGCCTGTAAAGGGATGCCATGCCATCCTTTTCAACATTTCCCTCGAAACCAGACTCCCCCCATGGCATATCCGAGATCTGCCTCAGGCTCTGCTGCTGGAATTCACATCACCTTGTGAAGCCATCAATTCATGGAGCCACAAAGTTAGAAAAGGCTCATTTCTCTTCACCCAAGATTTACTACCATATAACAGCTCTTCCAATATCTGGGGACAGGTGCCCGTAGCACATGGGTTAGTGTCCTGTCCGTATGATATAGCCTTCCCACTACAGTGTCCTCATCTCTGTGTCTGGACTCCTTCAGAAGCCTTGGAAAGACCCTTGAGCATAGCCCTCAGTCAATGATGGATGGGTGTTGACATACAAGTGTCCCAGTCCCTCATGCCCTGAATGAGATGACGGAGAAGCATGCTCTATACCACCTCCCAGAGTTTCTCCACAGTGTGAAGCCCCAGTTAATCACAGCAGGAGCTAGCTGGATAACACACCCTTTACTAGCTGCTTCCCTGCCCTGGCTCCCTTCCCCACCCTCTTCCCGTGTTCGCTTCACTTCTCAAATAAAACACCTGGACCCAGTGCTTGTCCCAGAGTCTGTTTCTGGGGAGCCCAAACAAGACAATGCCATATTTCAGTTTTCTTCCCCAAGCCCAACATCCCTGATGCCTTCTCCTATTTCTGATGTGATAGTCCCAGACTTAGAATTACCCTGGCCAAGCTTCTCCGTGGCCATCTCACTTTCAAAGTTCTCTCTTAAGATTTGAAGCCTAGGACAGGAGACGGTGCTCCCAGCACCTCTATCTAATGCAATGCAAGTCCTGTCATTTTTTTGATCTCAGCACTATACTGCTCTTCTATCTTAGGAATATATTTGATTTTCCATCATCTCATGCTCTCGGTTTCTAATCTTCCTGTTAATGTGAAACTCCCAGGTCTTCTGACTTGAACTGCTAATGCTCTTGGCCTTATTTCACTTTGGAGTGGATAAGCATGCTCTCTGTGCCTTTATATAAACATTCGATGTCAATATTAGACAGGGTAGGCTAAAAAATATGGCCCTACAGTATATTACTAGAGACCCTAGGTTGCCAGTAATTCATTAATCAAATCCTATGGGTACAAGTTGATTGGCCCATGACACACACATCTAATTGTTATCATCAAATCCACATTTTCTCTAGTAGGTCAGGGATATCATGAGAGTCTTCACAAATGCCCTGCTGAAAGCCAGACCCACCATTTAACAGACTGAATGGAATTAAATGAAATTCCAGGATCTTTCAGCATCCTGCCTTGTCCTGTCTCCCCTTCTCTTCCCATGCTCCATGGGATTACCTAATTCAAGCCATGCCAATATGAAAAATGTTTCTCATATCCTTGGTTCCCAGGTTCTGACATGTCCCCATTATCTTTTTCCAGTAGCTGTTAACATAGGAGCCTGAGAAGTACTGACCAAGGGCTAAAGAGATGGGGTCAGAAAACTTCTTCTGTAAAGGGGTAGACAAAATATTTTAGGCTTTGAAAATCAGAGGGTCTCTGTCATGGTGTCTACTCTACCATTCTAGCACAAAAGGAGCCACAGACAATATATAAACTAGTGGGTATGGCTGTGTTCCAATAAAACTTTATTGACAGACGCTGAAATTTGAATTTTATATCATTTTCACAGGTCACAAAATAGAATTCCCTTTTGTGTTTTTTTCCCCTAACCATTTAAAATGTAAAAAACCATTCTTAGCTCATAGAACCTATAAAAACAGCTGGTGGGCCAGATTCAGCCTACAGCCATTGTTCGACAACCCCTGCTGTACAGTAAAAGAAAGAGCACGAGCTCTGCTAATGACCTGAGTTCTTTTACTTCCAGCTGTGGGATCTTGGGCACACCCCTTACCCCCGACTCTGCTCACTTGTGAGTGTGGATGATATGGTGAAGGAAGGCGAGGCTGGGCCCAGGGTTGGGATGAGGCACACAAGACACAGGTGCACAGAACATCTTAAATCCGTTACCCCAGGCTGGCTCTCTCACTGCAACCCTTTATTTCTAAATGCTACCACTGGCTTGCAATTTCTTTTAAAAATTGACCAGGGACTTATATGCAGTATATTCCTTTTATGAAAAGCCAGATAGCTAGTCTGCAATGCTCTGACCCGCCTCTGGCTTTCCGTGTTCTAAAATTTCAGACAGGGGTTCAGTGATCACATCTCCAGGAATTTTCAGTGCCCTGAGCCGCAAGTGGTCTCAGCCCAAAGCCTTGAAGATTTAAAGGTGCTTGGGGGCTCTCTTATCTTCAGCTTCACATCTCTTTTCTATGCTTATGTTTTATATAGCCCAGGATAGAGACACATCACCTTGATCAATCAAGGGGAAAGACAAGTGATCTGACCCTACTCTACTGGACACCCCATCTGCTATGATCTGAATGTTTGTGTCTTCCCAAAATTCATATGTTCAAACATATTCTCCAACATGACAGTGTTTGGAAGTGGGGCCTTTGGGAAGTGATGAGGTCATGAGGGCTATGCCTTCATGAGTAGGATTAGTGTCCTGAGGAAAGAGGCTCAAGCAAGCTCCTGGCCTCTTCCACCATGTGAGGACACAGCCAGAAGACTGCCATCTATGAACCAGGAAGGGCCTCACCAGACATCACATTTGCCAGTGCCTTGATCTTGGACTTTCCAGCTTCCAGAACTGTGAGAAATAGCTTTCTGTTGTTTATAAACCACCAAGTCTATGGTATTTTGTTTTAACAGTTCACACAAAGTCACCATCCATCTACTGCACACTAATTTTTGAGTGTCCCCACCATGTTCTTTAGATGATTCTTCAGCCATTTCTCAGCCTTCCTGGGACTCACCTTTCCTGATCACCATGTTCTTGCACTTGCCCTTGGCCACATGCTCCTTTTGAGAATTAATTTTGTGTGTCAACTTGGTTAGGTAAGGGTGCCCAACTGCTTGGTCAAACACTGGTCCAGATGTTGCTGTGAAGGTATTTTTTACATGAGATTAACATTTAAATCAGTAGACTTTGAGTAGAGCAGATGGCCCACCATAATGTGAATGGGCCTCATCCAATCCACTGAAGGCCTTAAGAACAAAAACAAGATTCCCTGACATAGAGGCACTCTCTGCAAGACTGCAACACAGAATCCCTGCCAGAGTTTACAGCCTACTGCCCTGTGGAATCCAAACAGAAGATTGCAACAGCAACTCTTATCTGCATCTCCAACCTGAAGGCCTGTTCCACGGATTTCAGACTTGTCAGCCCCCACAATCATGTGAGCCAACTCCTTAAAATGTGTCCATCCTATTGGTGTGTTTCTTTGGAGAACCCTGACTAATCCACTCCTCCTCCCATCTTTTGCAGGGCTATGCCTTATCTCCTTCTTTTGGGTCATTGATGATGCATAAATAATGGCATTGTAGAGTCTACTGTCCTTGTAACTCATATAAGCTTTGAAGACTTCAAGAGGTAAGAATTATTCCCCCCTCTCTTGCCTCGTTTCGACTTGTTTTTCCTTGAGTGTAAAGAACATGCCTCACTTCATTCTCAGCTTGCTTCCTTCTTAGATAGATTCTAAGATGAAGGCCATTTTCTTCTGGGATCTCTGTCTTTTCCTACCCCCAAATAAATTCTTTCTGGTCCCAATGACCAGTTTTTCTCTTTGCTTCTTCTCCTCGTCTTTTGGACATAAAATTGTCAGCAAGGCCAAACAATAATTTATCTGTTTTTAGCAGCCTGAGACTCCGTCTGATGCCCAGATGGTTGAAGTCTTCCTTTACTCCTGAATCTTGCCTCATGCCAGTTTTGTGTTTTGCCTTTAAAAAGTATTATCCATCCATTCCTAAAATAGGACTCCCACTGCTCTCCCCACACTCTCCTTCTCTCCAGGTTGAGATTTGCATTCCAGTGAAAACTTGATAGACTCCCATCCCCCTTCTATGATTTCCACTTCTACTGCTGTTAAATGCATTATATGTTATTCCTTTTGTATTAGTCTGTTCTCACGCTGCTAAGAAAGACACACATATAAAGAAATACTGGGTAATTTATAAAGGAAAGAGGTTTAATTGACTCACAGTTCCATGTGGCTGGGGAGGCCCTGAAATCATGGCAGAAGGTAAGGGAGTTGCAAAGTCACATCTTACATGGTGGCAGGCAAAAGAGAATGAGAGGCAAGCAAAAGGGAAAACCCTTTATAAAACCATCAGATCTCATGAGACTTATTCACTACCACAAGAACAGTATGGGTGAAACCACCCCATGATTCAATTATCTTCCACCAGGTCCCACCTACAACATGTGAGAATTATGGGAGGTACAATTCAAGATGAGATTTGGGTGGGGACAGAGCCAAACTATATCACCTTCCCATTAATATATTCAATTCCTGAGTCCCAGAATCAGAGAATTTCAGGGTTAGCACAGATCATCAGACCCTGGGATCCCATCTTCTCTAAGAAAACCCCATCAGGAGGTTTGAACACCTTCAGTGGCTAGAAATTCATGTTTCCCATGCAAGGTGGCCCCTTCTGTCTCTGAGCACCTCTAGCTCACCTGGATTTGCAGCAGTGGCACTGCTGGGCAGCCTGGAGGGAGGGCAGGAAGCATGCTCACAGCTGGAACAGTCAACATATATTCTCCAAAATTAGTCTTTTCAGGCCTAAAGGTGAATAGAGAAGGTAAGCAAAAGATGGAGGCTTTCTGTGTGTTAACCTCCCCTGTGATACAAGCTGCCCAGACTACCACTCGCCAATACCTATGGAATACATGTCTCTCCTTTGTTAGATTTTTTTCACTTTGTCACTCAATCTCTATTTACTGGTATCTCCAAGGTCCTACAGATTTTTGCTGTCACCATTAATTTAAAGGTAAAAGGATGAGCAAAGAAGTTAACAAGGATGTTGCAATCCTTAATAAAATTTTGCAGAAGGATTGTCAAGAAATTTTTGAACAAGAAGACAAGTGATGGTGAAACATTCTTTTAAAAGGCAAATGCAGCCAACAGCTGCTCTAATCAAAGCAATAATGACACTGTAATAAATAAATAGATCAATGGAAAAGGAAAGAGGGTAGAAAAATATGTGAGTCTTTGTGGGAATTTTATAAATGATAAAGGTGGCATTTTAAGTCTTGGGAATATGGGATATCCCTCTGAAAGAAAAAAATGTTAGATACCTGTCTTGTGATGGATTTAAAAAAAAACTAAGCATTTCTAAAAAGCATAACATTTTAGATTGCATTTGAGAACAGTTTTGTAACATTATAAGGAAGGTCTTCTGAAGGGAGAAAAAACCGAAATGACTTAACAGATCTTAAAATTAAAACCTTATTTGAAAAAGTAAAAAAGAGTAACAGGATATAATGTTCAAAGTGTATCTCTTACACAAAAGAACTGTAATATATTTAGAAGAAAACTATTAGTACTTTAGAGGAAAACTAGGCAGAAGATATGAACAGAAGAGGAAATTCAGATGGCCAGTGAGTAGAGGAAAAGATGCTCAAATTCACATCAAAAAGATGGTTAGTGAGACGCACAGTGAAGCAACAAAATACAACTTTTCATTGAAAGGTCCAGTAAAAAAAAAAAAAAAGATAGCATTTAGTAATGGCATGGGTGTAGAGAAAAGGAGTTGGAAAAATAAATTTCTGGATATCAGTTTTGCAATATTTACAAAGCTAAAAATGTGAATTGTGATTCAGACACTTCTAAGGAGGTATTCAACAGAACGTTTGTACACACGCATAATGATATGTAAAAAAGGTTTAATGAGGCGTTGCAACAACAAAATGGAAATAATAATATCTGAGTAAATTACCAATAAGGGAAAAATTATGTTGCATTCATATGGCATGCTATGCAGAAGTTAAAGAATAAAGAAGATCAATATCCAATGATCTGGAAGGAAGAATGTTTATATACATTTTTTTAAAAATCCATTAGAGACCAAATGTATAGACTGATTCCATTTGTAAAGACATACCTATATAGACATAGATGCACCCACTTCAGGTGGGAGAAATTCAGGAAGGATGCCCCCCAGACTGCTACCCCACCACCCTAGAATAGTGGTGGGACTACGGGACATTTTCAGCGTTTTTGTGGTTTTCTCTATTTTTCAACAAATGTGTTAAATAAAAACACTTATTACAATACCTGGCACAAAACAAATGATCAAAAGAGAGTAGCCATTATTTTGACCATTATGATGTGCTGTGCCCTGGACAATTCCCTTTGTGTCCCATTCTTGCAGCCAGTTCTTATTTTCCAAACATTTTTCTCTTCTTATTTGGAAGCAGAGATGAATTTCCCACCTTCCCATGAAGACTCTGTGACTTAGGACTTCACTCCCCTTCTCCCTCCCCCATCACCCACATGGAGCACATCCCTTCAGCTGGCATTTATTTCCTGTGTATCAGAAGAAATGGAAACAACTGATGGGGTCAATGACTGTGGCAGGCTCCTTATGCCATATCAGAGACACCCTTTAGGGTGACAGCCGCCCCCAGAGAGGCTATGCCAACACTATCCATGGCAGCTTTGGGGCCCTAGTGAAGCCAACCAACCATCCACCATTTTGGGCTCTTGCTTCTGAGGTTTCCGTGGGCACTAAGGTAACCAAATTGTCCCAGTTTGCCCAAGACATTCCCCCATTTTAGCACTGAAAGTTTTACATCCCAGGAACCTTCTCTGCTTCATGCAAACCCAAACAGCTGGTCCCCCTTGTGGGTACCTGCTATGTGTCTGGCTGTTTGCTAAGCAGTGTTGCGGGGAGAAAGGGTATGAAGAGGAACCAAACACACTCTCAAACCTCAAGGTCTCCTTATGATGCAAATGAGGACGCTGGTGAAGAACCAACCTGCCCTGCTGTGATTCGTCTTAGTGGAAACACCAGCCACATGCTATGGATGGGTAACCCCAAAGATGAATTCTGCCTCCAGGGAATTCAACATTCTCCACGCTATGGGCGGAGGCTGTCTCTGGCAGCCCAATTCCAAGGGCTCCAATTATCTTTCCCTGATCTTTCCTGTACCTTGTTCTTGTGCCCTTCCCGACCCCAGCCTCCCCAAAACTCTCCTCCTGGCTTGGCTCCCAGGGTCCCTCCTAGGCACCTCAGAGCCCTTCAAAAGCGTCTCCTTCAGTCAAACCAGCCAACGACTGGTGGGGAAAAAAAAAGCAAGGGTTACAGTAGTCCCGACTTTCTGGGTCACTCCCTGAAATAGATCCCTCTGAAGGCCACCCTGAGGATGCGGCCTTGGCAGTTGGTCCCTGGGCTCCAGGATATCAGCTGACCCAGCCACATCCAGCCTCCCATTGGGAAGCACATATGCACCACCTCCCAGGGGTGAAGACCAGCTTTCTTTAGTAAGCACAGTCACAGCTGCCACCCCGTGCCTCCAGCCTGGTCAGCCATCTTTCCTGATGCATCCCTCACCTCACCTCTTCCCGGTGCTTGGCGTGCACGGGCCCCTCACTGTTCTTCCTCCTTAGCAGGGGTTCTCAGCCCTGGGTTCCCGTTAGAGGCACCTGGTGTTTCAAACATACCAACGCTGGTTCCCCTCTCCCACCCCACCAGACCAGTTAAATCCAAATCTCAGGAGAGGAGCTTCAGCATTGGCAGCCTTTAAAAGCTCCCAGGTGATTCAGATGTTTGGCCAGGAATAAACGCAGGGCCTAAACCTGCTGTGCTTTGCAGGGGCACCATTGCAGCTCACTACAGCCTCCACCTTCTGGGCCCATGAAATCTTCCCACTTCAACCTTCCAAGTAGCTGGGAATATGCTCAGCTATTTTTTTTTTTTTTTAATGTAGAGATGAGGGTCTCACCATGTTGCACAGGCTGACCTTGAACTCCTGGGCTCAAGTGATCCTCCAGACTTCAGATCTTCCCAAAGTGCTGGGATTACAGGCGTGAGCCACCGTGCCTGGCCATGTTCTGCTTTGTTAAAGACTAAACTAGCCCAGGTGTGGTAAATATAATGCTCTAGGGTCGTGACCAAGCACTTTGGCACCTGCTACCTATTAAGTAAATGACTTCAAGTAAATGTGGCGAATGACAGCATTTACCATCAAGGGCTGTGGGAGAATTCAGTGAAATAATAGAGGTGAAAACACCTAGCACAATGCCTGACGTGTGCTGAGAATATCATAATGTTGGTTATCAGCCACTTACTCTTTAGCATGAATGAGTAAATGGTGGTTGCCCAGCAGGTGGTCTTGAAAGGGAGCAAGGATGAGGAGCCTCCTGTCTTGGGGAGGAGCACCCTGACCAGGGGAAAAGGGAGGCAAGGACTGAAGCCCAGCTTTGCTGACGTCATAGATTTGGCCCAACGATGTAGTTTGCACCGATTGCTTTGTCACCTTTTCAGGTCTCCTTCCCTCTCTGGCTCATTCTTGAAGGCAACAGCATTATTGTCCACTCTTTAACCCAAGGTCGGGGAAGAGAAGAGAATCAATGCCTTTTCTCAGAAGAATTATCAACAGGCCTTTGTTGGTGGGGGCTTCTCATTCCTGGTTTGTGAGGTCATTCCTATGGGCAAACAGAATAAACCAGAATTTGGCCTGCCAGGGACCTCGAGGCACAAGGCCAGTTCTGAGCTCAGTTTAATTTCACCAGCCACGAATCTTTCTCAATGTCGTCCAACACATTACAGGCACTTAATGAATATTAAACAATAACAATAACAAATCATTGTCTTCAACCTGCCGAGTCCCCTCTTAGTACTAGTGCCAGAACTTGGTTGGACACTTTTAGGAGAAAATCCTGCCTATCTCCTTGGCATCCAACCCCTGCACCCACGGGCAGAGAACTCACAGGCTACAGGGAGGACAGGTCACTGCCCGCAGCAGTGGGGTACGGTGCAGGGAGGCAGCAGGGAAAAGAGACACGGCAATGGCCCCGGGCTGCTGCCAAGCAAGACCAGAGCCTCTGTGCCTACGGTCGGTCCGTAAAACCTGCCACCATCAGCCAGACTGCCTCCTCCTGCCCAGCCGCCATTGTGACCCAGCTTCCACCATCCAGGAGGGCCAGTTCATTCCACCTCACCTGTCAATGCTGAGCTCTCGGTCATGCCACCTGCATCAAGAAAGAGCTGATCAGGAGGAAACCCTCTCCCCTGTGTGCCCTTGAACCTGTTCGAGTCTGGGCCATGCACACATATTATCTGTCAAAAAAACTACATTTAAAACACTTTAAAGGGAGGACAGAAAAGCTGCATGTAGGTGAGACACGACAGAGAATTGCGTTTTCATAGCAAAGCTGGCCACTGTGGAGGGAGGAGAGGGAATGCAAATATTTGTTGAATTTGATTTTCTTCTTCGTGGTTAACGTGAAAAAAATCCTGGTGGGGCTACATATGGCAACGTGTGTTTTATCTTAGGTCCCACCCCTTCCACGTGTAGATTTCCAAGTCAAGCAGAATCTTCACCCATTACCAATGAATGTGCCCCACCCTGGCCTGGACTCCTATTTCTCCCGCCATGCTCAGGAAGGAGGATGAAGGATAGAGGAAATCGTTTAAGAAGAAAGGTTTAAAAATAAAAAGTTCAGAAGAGGCAGGAAGCTAGAGAAACCAATATGAAGAAGATGGAAAATGGAAGAATGTGTCACAAAGAAACAGCAAAAAGAAGAAACTCAGTGTTAACATTAGGCCCCCGGGCCCTCAGTCACCCACAGTAAGTGGTGAATTAACTTCTCTCCGCTGCATCTGGAGCGACCCTAGTTATGACTCTGAGGGCACTGAAATAAGTGGACAGGTGCATCCCGCAGATGAAGTCCAGCCGTCCTCAAGCAGCAGCCTCACACGCCGTAGGACAGACACAAGGAGCCTCCGGCCCAGCACCCAAAACCCAGGAAGTGCCTGATTCATACTTGTTGATGGGAATGAAGGGCAGCCAGGCACCTGCAGATCTGAGGGACGCCAGGGATGGTCGCTATCACTCAGCCTAGGGACCCAGAAAACCAAGGAGGCCTAGATCTAAAACCCATCTGACTGCCCCAATTTGCTTGGAAGCTCTGAGAAGCCAGCGACCACATCTCAGTCACCGCTGCAGCCCTGGCCCCAGCCGAGGCCTGGAACAGGAGGCATCTCACTGTGTCAGCTGACTCTGCGGGGAGGTGGGCACCAGTGCAGGCTGAGGGGACACCGTGGGGAGGGGACGCTGCAAGTGTCCTCACCTGGAGCTCAAATGGAGAATGCTGAGACTGAACCACAGGCAGCCAAGGCCAGGGCAAAGCCCTGAGCAGCCCAAGGAGGCAGGAGGAGTTGGGGCCCTCTTGGCCCTGCCGTGGGGCACTGCGGGAGTGCATTTGGTTTGGGGGGGTGGGGTAGGGACACCACTGAGGCATTTCCACCCACGCTGTCTATGTTGCCCAACCAGCTAGATGGCCATCTCACAGAAACCAAGGAACCTGTGGTTTGGGTGAAGGGAAGGGTGTCAGGAAAGTGTGGCACCCCACAGTGACCGCAGCCTAGGGGAGCCGCTGGGCCCCCCTGGGAGCAAGAGACTAAGGAAGGGGAAGGCCTGCGAGGTCAGAGCCCACTGATTTCAAAACCCATGTGGACTTCGCTCCTGAAAGGGGATGTCATGGCCCTGTGGTGAGGACGGATAATGTGTTGACACTGCCAGTTGCTCTTCACCTGAGGGGAGAGGCTCGGTGACAGGGGCAGGAAAGGGACGACTTGGGAGCTACTGGACAGAGTTGGTGATGGACTGAGTCCCCAGAGCAGGCTCTCTGCACACACTGCCAGGTCCCAGACACACCAGCGGCAGCCGCTAACACTGGCAGAGCCCAGCAGGGGAGGCAGCAGCAGTGCCTTTCCTCCTTACATTGCAGATTTCTCAACTGAGGCCCAGACGAGTGAACTAATCTGCTCAGGGTGGCCTGGCTAACAAAGAGGAACAGAGAATGGCCTCAGATTCCTGGTCCTGCTCCTTCTCTCCTCGGCATCACACGCCTCTCCTGGGGTGGAGGTGTGGGCGCTCGCCCACATTCTCTCCATCTCTCTCCCAGCAGATGCTTACAGGGTGCCCCATTGTGGAGGGCACAAGCTAGGCACCGCGAATAGAGCGCAGGCCCTGTCTGTGTGGCCCATAAGGTCCACCAGCCCTGGGGCGGGGCACAGGGCACCGTCAGTCCCTAGTGGGTCTTGGCTCTCAGCCTTTCAGAGCCTCCCTGGGGCACTGCTCCACCTCTGCTGAGAGTCCAGCGTTCACTCATTCTCCCCCAGGGAACTCGAGGCTTGGGGAGCTATTAATAAATACAGTTTCCCCTCCACACACCTTCATCAATCAAGTGGCAAAAACCTGGGGTAAGGCACAGCTCCAGGAAGCCCCAGCTAAAATGAGCAGATAGTACCTGGGCAGGCCTCCTTTGCACCCCGAGGCACCAGCATGGACCTGTCTTAATCACCAGGCCCTGAAGAATGACACATGGCTCCACAGCTCAGGGGGCTCCTACAAACGAGGGCTCAGGTCAGTTCTAAAGACAACTGCCCTATGCCCTAGAATACTCTTGATGGAAGCGGGGTCCTTCTGTGTCTCTGAAGGTCATGCTGTCCTTCAGGGATTGCAGTTTCTGAAAAGACCTAGGAACTGTATGTCAGGTGAACACTGCTCCCAGCCAGGAAGCCCGTTCTGAGCCAGAGGCCATAGCCACGTCTCCCTCATCTTCATGGACCCAGAGCGACGGGTTCATCTCTGAGCTTTGTCACCACCTACCCCTTCCCTGGAGGCCACAGGGACATGTCTCCCAGCTCTTGCCAGCTCCCTGAGCAGAAATAACTGTCCAGCTCATCTTTATTTCCTACAGTAACTGGTCTATGAGCACATGAGAGATATTTGTTAGAAGAGGATTGTGGAACGCTTTGGTTGATAAAGAAAAGGAGTAATATATCCCTTGAGCTACATGTTTCTTGATTTCTTTCTGTGTGTACTGTGGAGAGCCCTTTATGTTAGTTCATTTAGTTCTGATGACAATGTGTTGATGTGGGTAATATTATTATCCATATTTTAGGAGGAGGAAGCTGAGTAATAGGAAGAGCCTGGGCCTGGTTTCAAACCCAGCCCACCTATCCCGGAGCCACATTCTCAGCCAACCGTAGAACCCTGCTGTTTCCCTATCAAAAAAGAATGGATTTCCAGGGATCTGTCTTTTTCTAAACATCAGCATGACTCTGTTTCATCTTAATTGCCTGGCACACAGTAGGTGATCTGTAAATGTCTATGAAAGATTAATAAATGAATGTCATCAATGTCAATGAAAAAGCAAATATTGAAGGAAGAAAAAAATTAAAGATGGTCAGTCTGTTCTGAAGCATTATCAGCAATTTCATGGTGTATGTTTTGTGTGTGTGTCTCATACACAAAACATGCAGGCACACACATACCACACACGTCTATGATCTCAAGTTTGAGAAAGTGAATATTAATTACTTCTACAAAAAAAATTACAGGATTTTCTATCCCCCAAGATGTGCTTCAAAACTGTACCCACGTTGCAATTCAATCTTCCTTCTGCTAATCTCACTAATACCATTTAAACTTCTACTGTCTTTATGCAGCGGTGCCAAGGGTTTGGGCAGAAGTGCAGGAGGTGAGAGCCCAGAGCTTCTACATGGGCAACAGTGGGATCTGTCCTGGCTCTTGCCCTTTCTACCTAACTCTGGAGCTTGATAAGGTCCTCAGTGTCTCTAACCACGGCTCACACACTCCTGCAGGTCTAGCTATGCTGTCTTTGTGCGTGTGTGTGAGTGTGCACGCACAGTGCCTGCACACCCAAGGAGGTCCAAACTATTCCCAAATTTAAATATTTTCTCTCACCACAACCCTAAATACAGCATGCACATTAGAAACATATATCCAAATATGGGGTTCAAAAATGAATCATTGCCTCATCAGACATTATTTCCTCCCAAATGTATACAAACACTTAAACCATTCCTTTTATAAGAAAAAAAAAAAGAGCAAAACAATGAGGACAAACAATCTATAAAAGGAAATTCAGATAGAGATGGGGGAAGTGGCAATGGCTTTGCTGTTCCCAAAGGTGAGCCTCCAAAGGACAGAGTTCACTCAGCATCTGCCAGCTAATGAGGTCATCATGGTCATTCCTTTGCTTTAAGAGACAGGGTCTCACTCTGTCACCCAGGCTGGAGCACAGTGGCGCGATCTCAGCTCACTGCAGCCTCAGCCTCCTGTCCTTAAGTGATCCTCCCGCCTTAGCCCCCCAGAGTGCTAGTACTACAGGCACATGCCACCTTGCCTGGCCCTATGGATGGATTTGACTGGCCACTCAGTGCTCCTTGGAAAAGCCCCCTCTACTTCAGAATCCAGTATCCCCTCTCCTCACCACCTCCCAACACTGACATTTAAAGTTTTCACAAACGTGAAGTCCACACCACTCTAAACAAACTGTTAGATGCTCCATTTTGCTCACTTTGGCTGAACTGAGCTTTCTGTCCCGAGACTGAAAGAGGCACTAAGCTTAAGTCACCACGCCACCCTGTGGCCAGCAGGAGAACTGCACGCTTCCCGCGGGACAGAGGCCCGGCTCTGGAACAATGAGCTCACAAGCGGCACACAATTTTTAAATTCGTAATAGCACCTTTTAGGAGCACCTCCTCAAAGACCCTACAATAGTTCTTAATTGGACTGGAAATTGCCCTCATTCATACAATTGTTCACAAGTGTTCCTGTGTTTAAAGGGAGCAATTCATCTATTTCTGGGTGCTTTGTTCTCCAAAACAGTGTGGTTAGAAACCACCCCCAGGTTTCCAGTTCATCCTCCTGCCTCAAGGAAGGAGGCCCTTCAACCCATTCAGGGAACACACGTGGCTGCCGTTTTATGAAGAGTAACTGAAGGCAGCGTCACAATCTCCTGAGAACACACACCCATGTGTTTGAAGGTCAGGGGCTCAGAAGGTTTTCTCTAAAGTGAAACCCAAAATCCTACTGCTGCAAAGACCTGAAGAAGTATGAGCAACCCTGCTGAATTTGATGTGCGTTCAAGTCCTAATTGCAGGATTTACTTGCTGTGAGCGTTTCTGTTCTCATCTGTGACGTGGAGGGGTGAGGGTTATTCTTCCTGCCCTGCACTAAGGTTGTAGGGGCTTCGCGTGTGCAAAAGCCCACTGTAAGGCTTTTAAAGTGCGGTGGGAATGCGGCTCCGGGTTATTCTCATCAAATGTTCCAAGGTGTCAGAAGACATTCACAGAGGGGCAGGTTGCACAAAATGAGGTCCTCAAACTCTGACACAGCTAGGAGGACACAGAATGGGGAAGGTGCCAGTTAGGTGGACCAGACATATCACACCCCCCTGCTTTAGCTCGGGGGTTGCAGTGCACGCTGAGAACGGGCCACCCACAAACCACGAACCAGTGACCTGGTCACTGGCATTTTCAGCCGACAGTAACCCTCTCTGCCACAGAGTGCCAGTGCAGGAGTTACTCTGGCCAGGGCAGGGAGGCCCGGGTGCTCTGTGACACAGAGCTTGCCCCGATCATGGAAGCCACCTGTTCTGGATTTTATGGAGTTCTGGTTTCAAACATTCCCGTCTATTGCCCCAGTAAAGACACATGTGCTTTGCAGGGTCTGAGAGCTGGGGTTCAGGAAATATAGCCCCAGAACCCCATGCTCGCAGCACCCTTTTGAATGGGAGAGACATAAACCATCATAAATGAAAAACCCTCACTGGGGTCTCTGAAATCCCAGTCCTGAAGTGAAGGGCTCTCTCACAGTGGCCAACCTGTCCAGGGAGTCGGAGGGTCGCCTGTTTCGGGGTTGAAGCTGGAATCCTCCCGAGTCTCTGATTGGCCAGGACTCTCTCCTGGGACCCCACACCGGAGCCCAGAGGGCAGGATCAGAAAGGAGGCTTCCTTGGAGCACGGGCACAGCTGGTGGCTGGGCGCCCTCTAGTGGAAGATCAGAAAAAGACAGCCTGGAGGGATGCAAAATGAAACTCACCAAGCAAGCCAAGTGAATATTTCTTCTGAATTTTCTTTCCCCTACTTCAGGTTTGCCAGCACACATCTGCTTCCACGTTGACTGGTAGGCAGGCTTCAGTGCCTCCTATGACCCAGTCTAGCGAACGACCTTCAATTCATAACAAATCACAGAAACCTTGGAAATTTTTCTGAACAGCAGCTCTCTCCACCTCCAAGAAAAATAATGAAGTTTGGTGTTTGGGCCGCCTGCCTCCCTTGATGTGTTTCACACATGATTCTCCTGGTTCAGGGAGCTTTCAAGTTTGGGCATCAAATACATGCACATCTCTTTCAAGTAGGAGGTCTGAAAACCAAGACAAATAGTGACTGTTCTTTTTTAAAATGCCTCACTTCTTTTCCAAAGCATTTGTTCTTTTTATTAGTCTCTTTAAAATATAAAATCCATTCTGCAGCACACACCCGTTTGAACAAACTACATTCCAAGAATGCTTCGAGCAGATGCACAGTCTTATTTTGGGGCATGCACAGAGGTGGGCCTACATTTAAAAATTGTAAACATTGTAAATTAGAAATTGATATTTAGCCAGGAGCAGTGGATTACGCCTGTAATCCCAGCACTTTGGGAGGCCGAGGCCGGTAGATCACCTGAGGTCAGGAGTTCGAGACAGCCTGGACAACATGGTGAAACCCCATCTCTACTAAAAATACAAAAATTAGCCGGGCAGGGTGGCGCATGAGTCCCAGCTCTACTCTGGAGGCTGAGGCACGAGAATCGCTTGAACCCGTGAGGCAGAGGTTGCAGTGAGCCAAGATAGCGCCACTGCACTCCAGCCTGGGCAACACAGAGAGATTCCAACTCAAAAAAAAAAAAAAAAAAATGACATGTAAATGGAGTTATTTAAGCACCACACAAGGGTTACTATTATGTTTATGATATACTTTTTGCAATTAATTGTTCTGTGGCTTTACATACTGATAAAACTTATTAAACATCATAACAGTATTCGAATGTGGATATTTAGCAGCAATTTTGGATCAAATATTACAAAATCAAAGAACATTAGGTTGTGATATCTCTTACTTGGTTCCTCTGAGCACTGAGAACAATGCCAGACACTTTACACACATGATCTCATTTAATTTTCCTAACACCTCCATGAAGTGGGTAGTATTATTTCCATTCTGTTATTAAGAAAACTAAACAGAGATGTAGAATGACTGAACAGGGACTCGCCTCTGATTGAAAAGTCTATGATCTTCCTGGTTCACTTTACTGCCGCCTGTGTAAGTGCCATAAGTACTGGCAAGAATAACCCGCTTCTAAAGTACTTAAACCAGAGGATGCTGACCGAATGAAAACATTTAAGACAAAAGAATTTCAAAACAGAAAGGTTAAATTAAGTAAATGCTTGAAAGGAAAACAATGTAGTATAAATATTCAGCAAAAGGCTTTTATACAAAGATGTTGTTAGAAAAGAAATGTAATTCTAAACAGTGTCTCCAGTCTAAATTACATGAAAACATTTGAAGACTTGAAGACCAAAATCAAACTGTGCACAAAACAGTGGTACGTAATCCCAGAAAGATTTAAAACACAAATTTACCAAAATCACAGCTTCTGAATAACAGATTTGAAAACATAAAATAGACACTTACTGCACAAGACAACTTTGTCTCTTCTTTGGTAAGACTTTGGCACGTACCAAAACATTATAAATAATGTAAAAAAAAAAAAAAACTCAAAATATTTATTTTTTTTTTTTTTTTTTTTTTTTTTTTTGAGACGGAGTCTTGCTCTGCCACCCAGGCTGGAGTGCCGTGGCCGGATCTCAGCTCACTGCAAGCTCCGCCTCCCGGGTTTACGCCATTCTCCTGTCTCAGCCTCCCAAGTAGCTGGGACTACAGGCGCCCGCCTCGTCGCCCGGCTAGTTTTTTGTATTTTTAAGTAGAGACAGGGTTTCACCATATTAGCCAGGATGGTCTCGATCTCCTGACCTCGTGATCCGCCCGTCTCGGCCTCCCAAAGTGCTGGGATTACAGGCTTGAGCCACCGCGCCCGGCCATGATTAATCTTAAACTTCACCTTTTCTAAAATTAAATGCCTCCAATCTAAGGACCTGGCTGCTTGGTCTGGAAAGAATTTAATTATCATTTATAAACTGTCAGTGTAAATATCTTTTCAAGAGTCATATATGATTATTTTAATTCAAGAAGCCAATTCAGCATTTATAAAAGGTAACTAAATCCGTCAGTATGCCTGTCCATTTTTCCTTTTGCATTAATGAGACTGGGCTTCATAATTTAATTCTGAAGCATACAATTCCAGTGTGTTCAGATTAATAATAATGCACACATTAATATATTACATATATATTAATGTGTTTATTGCAAGATAATTAAAGTAAGAAAACTGTATCTTCCCGGTTTCAAGAGCAATGAAATGATCAAGCTCATTTAGACCTGATTGTGATGGTTTCTCTCTCACCTTGGTGTTCCCTAGGCCCAAAAGGCCCAAAGAAGCAGAGACTGTTGCGTCTGTGTCCCCAGCCTAGTGCAGTGTCCGGCTCATGGTGGGTACTCACTGAATGTTTCTTTAGCAGATCTGTGCTAGCAACTCCTGGGGTACAAGTTTGATCCCTAGAAAGGTTTCTACATTTCACCAAGGACAAACATACCTGTATCCTTTAAAAAAAGCTCTAAGCCTATTGCAACTTGGGCTTTTTACTCACAGTTCAAACTACTCAACCTACTAAAGGACTGGAAGTGTTTTCAGAACCAACCTACTCAGTTTGCATCAAGGAGACAGACCCAGAGAGGTGAGGGCATCCCTGAGACCCTTACCCAGGCCTTCTGACTGCAAAATTGCTATTGCTCTCTTGTGTCTGTGGAGCTGAGGCCTCACACGGTGCCCACATGGCAAATAAACAAAACAACAACTACAAAACAGCTACCTCAAGATAAAGAACAATATCTCTTTTCTGTCCACAATGACCAGTCACCTGTCACATTCTCAGAGTGGGGTGGCCCAGGCAAACATGGCAGCAATGCCGTGGGCCTCGCTTGATGCCATTGGAGGTGTGCTTGGAGTCCCTCCTCCTTGGCAGCTGGGAACAAGGAAAAGGGGGCAGGTTGAGAAAGGGAACTTGGAGGAACAGAAGGGAAAATCAAAATGCAGAATCAAATGCAAGCAGTGGGAGATATGTCTGCGCAGGTCCCTAACCAGGCCCTTCAATACAGGCTTGCTGTGCTGTATTGGGTCTCCCACTGGGATTCCCAGCCCCGTGAAGACAAGAGTCATTCTGGAGGAATCCATGAGGAATTTCTTTATGCAAAAGCACTCCCTAAATGTCTCACCAGAAGGATGAAAGACATGGCGTGCATTCTCAAAGAAGAGATGAGTGGGAGCTTACGTTTCCCTAGGTCACTTTATCCCTGTTTATCTTTGTTTTGACAGAGATGTTGCATCAAAAGCAAAGGTTTCTAGAAGCAACAAGGTAACTGTCCAAAGCCCTGGTTAGTTAATGAATCAGATCAGCCCTCAGACATGGGTGTTTCAGATACGGGCTTCTGGCTTAGAAGAGGGAAATTTCCAATTAAAATGTGTAATCAGTGGCTAAACAAGATACGTGTAGGGCCAGTCTGCTATAAATGCTAAATGAATGTCCATAGAAGGTCGGAAGCTTTCTGAATCTGAACCAGATTCTGTCAGTGCACGTTACATCCAGAAACATTCTCTTACCCAGAAAACCTTAGTAGCTTGGATTGCCAAAGTAATTCAGGTGAGGCCTCTGCTCTATCAATGAAATATAAAAGTTAGATAGAGCTAATTAATAGTATAAAGCATCACTTAAATTACCTTTCAAGCTTTCTCAATTACCTTAGAAGAAGCAATTGACAATCATTTGGTATATGAGATATGAATCAACTTTCTCTAATTCATTAAAGCAGGTCCCCCAGAGCCCCGGCCAGACCATACTTTGACAACCTAGTTTAAGTTATGGAAACAATTTGTACCTGAAAGTAAGAGAATGGGATTGCCTCAGAAATCTCCTTCCACATAGACTGGCATTGTATTGTTTTTAACTATATTTATAGCATTTCTATCTTAGAGGAAAAGAGACCTGCATTATTTGCAGCCGTCTCAAGCCTGACTTCTTTCCAGTGTTCTTCCGGGCAGACCCCTTGCTTCGCTGGGACTCGGTTGGCCCCTCTGTAACACGAGGGTCCCTGTCTCTGAAGTTCATTATCACTCTGAGGGCACTTGGTTCCCCATTGCTCCGGCGGCCATCAGACACCTGAAACTAACCAGCCGCTGCATTGGTGCAAACATGTGGACTCAAATGTCCAAAATCTCTAACGTCAAAACCTCAAAACGCCAAAAATGTCTTAGGCAAATCAGTTTCTCCAAAGAAAACAAATCTATATTTTTGTCTTGGTTTCTCGGCCTGACTGCCAGGCTGAGTGGAGAGTGTGAGGAAAGCAGAGGGCTGGGGCCTCCTTAATCAGAATGCTCATTTCTCTGGGGCTTCCCCCCACACTCAGTGCAGCTCCTCAAACTGCCCATGACAGGGCCTGTGTCCCAGAGCTCAGAAACTCTCTGGGTCAATTTCTGCAGGGCACTGATTGACGTCCCAGGTCTCCCACTGCCACTGTCCCACACTTACCCCTTTCCGCCACCATCTCCTGCCAATTCAGGAGAAGGGATATTAGTTGGCTGTGGAAGGCTGGGGATGTCTTAAATGTACTCATCTTAAGACTTTCAGTTAATCCCCTTGTTTTCAGTTCCATGCAACGTTCGGGATTCTCTTTATGAGAGTGTAGCATTCAGAAGCTATTATCGACAGCGTCCCCCATCAACTCCTCTGGGTTCCAGCTTTATCCAGTTTGCCAAGTCAATTGCAGTCATTCCTCCCCTCGGTGTTGTTGACGTCTCATCCACCGTGCTTACCTTTGTGTTCCTCCACTGGCATTGGGGCAGGGGTTGGGAAGAGTGCAGAGTGCAGACACAGAGAGGGTGGAATCTTGCTTCCTTTAACCTGATGCCTCCAGGGTGGAATTCCTTAGGTCTTTTGACCGTCGCCTCTCTTCCCATTTTTCCCTCGTTGGCTTTTGTCAAGACCCAGAGTCACTCCAGCACCTGCTCTCTTCCTCTCACAGCCTCCTCCCTCACTGAGAGTCCTCCCTTAAGATCAGTCCCTCAGAGATCTGCAGGGCTCTGGCCTGTGAGAGACACCCTCTCTGCATTTTGGGATTGGCACAGCTGTGGAAGAGAAGAAACATTCCAACAACCAGGCTGCGCTGACAAAGCTCTTCAAACACCGTCCTGACCATGAATGAGGCCTCTCATCTCCCTGAGGCTGCTTTCCTCCATCCCTGCTTCATTTTCTCCCCTTTCTCTCCCTCCGTTTTTCCTTCCTTCCACCCTCTCCTTTCTCTCTTCCTTTCCCTGTCCTCTCCTCTACTTCTCCTCCCTCCCTCACATCCTCCCTTCCTTCTTTTCTTCCTTTCTTCCTCCCTTCCTTTCTTTCTTCCTCCCTCCCTCCCTCCCTCCTTCCTTCCTTCTTGGGGCCCTACCTCCCACCTCCCTCCCTCTCTTCTTCCCTCCCTCCCTTCCTCCCTTCCTCCCCGCTCCCTCCCTCTCTTCCTCCCACCCTCCCTTCCTCCCTTCCTCCCTCCCTTCCTTCCTTTGTTTTAAATATAAAATGTTTCATGTACAGCAAATGTACAAAATCTTTTTGTTGTTGTTTTTTGTTTTTTGAGCAAGGGTGTTGCTGTGTCATCCAGGTTGCAGGCTGGAACTCCTAGGTTCAAGCAATCT
Source organism: Rhinopithecus bieti (assembly GCF_001698545.2). Lineage (NCBI taxonomy): Eukaryota > Metazoa > Chordata > Mammalia > Primates > Cercopithecidae > Rhinopithecus > Rhinopithecus bieti. The sequence continues at coordinate 1,500,831 of NW_016804541.1, read as the reverse complement.
TCCCACCTCAGCCTGCTGAGTAGCTATGACTACAGGCATGTGCCACCATGCCCGGCTGATTTTTGTATTTTTCGTAGAGATGGTGGTCTCCCGCGTTGCCCAGGCTGGTCTCCATCTCCTGGCCTCAAGTGGTCCTCTCCCACCTCAGCCTCCCAAAGTGCTGGGATTATAGGCATGAGCCACCACTCCTGGCCTCCAAATTTATAACTAAAGCCCATCCTTCCCCTACCCCATTCCTTCTCTCACCCTCTCATCCCAGAAATAATCGTTTTTCTAGAGTGGGCATATATAATTTTCACGTATGCTTCATGTGTTATGTGCTCACATTACATGATCTATATCCTTTTGCAACTTGTTGTTTTCACTCAAAATCTGAGAGTTCATTTCGTACGGCTGCTATTTTCATATTCTTTTGCATGTTTTAAAACCTGCTGTTGATGGACCATCTCCACATTTTAAAATTTTATTTAAAGTGTTGCAGTGAACATCCTCATATGCTTATTTCTCTTTTTGCTTAGACTGCATGAGAGTTCCCTAGGTTGGGTGTCTGCAGTGGAACTGCTGTGTTTGTATGCCTGTGTTCAGCTGGGGGAGGGCTTGCCAACTTGGTTTCTGAAGTGATTCTCCATCCCATCAGCAGGGTTTTCCCGTGGGCGTGTTGCCGCATCCTGTGAAACATCAGCTGTTCTCAAACTTCCATTTGTGTGCCAATCTGACAGATGTAACAGGGCAGCTCATTGTTTCACTCTGCATGTCAGTGAGTCATTTCCAATGTTCTTGTTCTGTGAATTGTCTGTTCATAGCATTTGCCCATTTTTCTATTGGGTTGTTTTTTCATATTGAGTTAAAGGAGGTCTTCATATATTCCAGATAATAACCATTTGGCTGTTGTATTGGTTGCAAATATTCCCTCCGGGTTTGTGGCTTGTCATTTAACTTTTTAATGGCCTTTTCTGTCATAGAAAGTTCTAGCTTCTCAAGAGCATAAGAGTATTCTCTTATATTCCCTTCTGTAAATTTTAAAGAATTGCTTCACATGTAGGTCTTTAATATACCTGGTATTTATTTTAGTGTGTATTATGAGACAGAAATCCAATTTTTTCTCATACGAATAAATTAATTTCCTGAGCAATATTTGTCTATCCTTGCTGACTGCAAATTTTTTCATTGAGGTGTAAAATTCACATTAACAAGTAACCATTTAAAAATACACAATGCAGCAGTATTTAGTGCATTCACAATGCTGTGCAACCACTGCCTCTCTCTAGTTCCACAACTTTTTCATCCTAAAAGAACGCCCCATAACTTTTTTTTATGGTAATCATTGCCTTGCTTTCTTCTCTTTCTTTTTTTTTTTTTTTCAAGTTCTGGTATTAAGTCCAACACGCATTAGCTCTCTTCTCTAATGCTCTCCCCATCCCTACCCTCCCACAACAGGCCCCAGTGTGTGGTGTTCCCCTCCCTGTGTCCATGTGTTCTTATTGTTCAGCTCCCACTTATAAGTGAGAGCATGCAAACACCCCATCTTTTAAGGAATCACGCCCTCTCTCCCAGCCCCTAGCAACCACTCATCTGCTCTTTGTCTCTACAGTTTGCCTATTTTGTATATTTCATATAAAAGGAATCATATAAGGTGTGACCTTTTGATTACGGCTTCTTTCACTCAGCATAATGTCCTGGAGATTCATCTGTCTTATAGCATATAGTACTTTGTTGTTTTTCATAGCTGAATAATACCCAATTGTATGTATATACCACAATTTGTTTATCCCCTTATATCTTAATCTACATACATTTGCCCATTATGAACAATACAGCTATGCTTAACTGAAACAATGTCACCTTTAAGGATAAATGAATTAAAATATGTAAAGTGCTTAGAACAATGCCTAAAAGTTACACAGCAGAAACCATGTAAGCCATAGTCACTATTCTTGTTATTATATATTTCCATATATTCATGGGTCTGTTGTTACTCTCTTTTGTTCCATTTATCTTCTAATCTCTTTCTCTGAAAATAACACATTGTTTCACTTATGACAGTTTTTTTAGTAAATTTTAAAATCTGGGAGGGCAAAATATATCCTACACTTGATCTTTTTTCTTAAAGTTATTTGATAATTCTTGGCCTTTTCGTCTTTCACATGAATTTTGAAATAGCCTGTCAAGGTCCATGAAAATATTAATAGGATGTTGATTAAAATTGCATTGAATTTACAGATAAATTTGAATATGATTACTTTTTAATGAGTCTTGCCATTCATGAACATTATATAACTTTCTGTATATTTAAGAAAATTTAAACTTTGTTTCAATGTAATTTCATAATTTTCTTTAAAAATGTCTTGCAAAGTTTTGATGAACCTCCTCCTGTACACTCTTGTTGTTACTTTATGTTTTAACTCTACAGTTTACCAATTTCTTTGTTGCCATTGATTTCTATATTTCATTCCTTCTGAGTTCTATTTCCTGAAGGACATCCCGAAGTAGTTTTTAAAGAAAGAATTTGAGAGTGGAAAACTTTCTCTTTTTTATTATGAAAATAGGATTATTTAACCTTCATTCTTGAATGATAATTTAGCTGATTAAAGACAACTATATAGACAGCTAGTTTTCTCTCAACGATTTGTAGATATCCTGTTATTCCCTGGATGCTATTGTTATGAACTCTTCTCTCAGTGTAATTGTTGATCCTTTGTCGGTAATCTCTCTGTTCTTTTTAGTTGTTTTTCAGTTTTTCTCTTTGTGATTGCTATGCGATAGTTTCAATCCAGTGTCTCTTAGGTTTAAATTTGTTTTTATTTATTCTGTTCTGGGTTCATTTTGTTTCTTGCATCTATCAAGTCATGTCTTTCTGAATCAAGTCAGCCTTTTTCTCTATTCTTATAGGACTTGGATTAGAGTACGTTCGATACACTCATCTATCATCTTTCATGCCACTTAACTTCTCTTTCATATTTCCATCTCTGTCTGTGCTGCGTTCCAGGAAATGTATTGATAGTTCTATTGTTCTAGTCCATTAATCCTTTCTTCAGTTATGTCTAATGTACTTTGTGGCTGTCCATTGACTTTTTTTTTTTTTTTTTTTTTTTTTTTTT
>NW_016804541.1:1424794-1494962 GCF_001698545.2 Rhinopithecus bieti | reverse complement strand
TTAGCCTTCAACACTGTGCTTGATTCTATAAAATTCCTGCTTCAAATTTCCATAAAGGTTTTAGAAAAAAAGATGGTGTTGCATAACTGCTGCAACTGGGTTCGTCAAGTATCCTTGAGTATAAGTCATAAACTAAGTACAGAATTTTGTTTGTTTGTCTGTTTGTTTGTTTGTTTTTGAGATGGAATCTAACTCTGTCTCCCAGGCTGGAGTGCAGTGGCACGATCTCGACTCACTGCAGCCTCCACCTCCCAGATTCAAGCGATTCTCCTGCCTCAGCCTCCCGAGTAGCTGGGACTACAGGTGCCCACCACCACACCTGGCAAATTTTTGCATTTTTAGTAGAGATGGGGTTTCACCATGTTGGCTAGGATGGTCTCCATCTCTTGACCTCATGATCCACCCACCTCGGCCTCCCAAAGTGCTGGGATTACAGATATGAGCCACTGCGCCCGGCCTTGACTTTTTATTTTAATGATTTTTTAATTTCTAAAAAAACAATTTAGTTCTTATCGAAATCTGCCTCTTCTTTTTTATATAGTATCTTGTCTTGAATTCTTCTTTTTAATCATACGTATTTAATATTTTTATTGGGTAGTTCTACCTGAATTTCTTGGCAATATAATTCCAACAGTTTTAAATCTGCTGACTGTTGCTCAAGATGACTTGTTTCCTCATCTTCCATGAGAGTAAACAGTGGGAGGCAAGTACAACCTGGGATGAGGGTTTATCCCCGCTAAGATGTTTCATTTTGCTTTTGTCAGATTCCCAGGCTGTCTCCAGATTCTTTTAATGTTGATTCATTTGCTTGGATGCTCCAGGACCACATAGGAATTGATTCAATTTGCAAATCCATGTGTTAGAGGCAATGATTACACATTCTCAGGGGGGAACTTTATTTTCATTCAGAACCCAGGTCAAAACAACTTTCTTTGTAATTTCCCTATGCCAGTAGGAATATTTTTTCTTGTCTATCATTTTATCTTAAAGTAGGGTATAGATTTTATGTGGGTTTCTAGGTTCCTACTTTTCAACTTACAAGGGTCCAAGACCTAATCTCCTGGATATTAAATCCCAAGCCTTGAGATTAATAAAAGTGTTTAATAAAATTGGCAAACCTTCATCATTCTGGGCTGCAGTAATATCCCCTCATATGTTCATTGATCTAGTTTTAACTTCCCTTTACACTTTGCCCTAGAGGGAATTTTCTTATATTCTTTGAGCTCAGCTATTTATTTCAGAGAATATTATATTTTATCTAGTATTTCTAGGTGCTTTGTAGGAGGAACGCTTTTGGATATTTAGTCTTCCATATTGTCATTAATCGTTTTTCTCCTATTTCTGTTCCATACAAATGGTTTTCCTGTTTAAGGGCACTAATGAGTCTTTTTTATTTTTAAACTTTATGTTCATCTACCATTACTTTATGTTTGAACCACAGTGAAGGACCCAAAGGATAATGCCATCTTGACTGGAAATCCCACATCTCTATTACTGATTATGACCAAGCTGATAGTAAATCAGAGGAAACAGTCCAATGTTCCCTAGCAGACGCAAGAACATGAATGTGAATTTCTGAAAATGGCTGAAGCTAATTGTGGTGGGCCATGTTTATTGGTTGTTCACCTAGTAGCTATTCTGCCTTATTTTATTACTGGAAGCTACCTGATTTTTGTTTGGATTTCCACTCCTGTCTCATGTAATTCAGGGGTAAATCTTAATTTCTCTGTCATTCCTGGCAATACCATTTGCCTTACCAGTGACAGATGTGGAAGATGTGTTTCCAGTTCTGAACAATGAAATTTGAAGGGAGGTCCATTGGAGACTTCTGGGAAATGTTTCCTGGCTCTTCAAGGAAACAAAAAAAAAAGCGGCAGAGTTAAGCTTTTCTTCTGCAAGTGCATTGTTTTCAAAATGTGTTGTCTGAAACTGTCATGGCCATTCAGAGACCATGAGGTAGCCACCAAGCCGAGGACGGCAAAACCAGAAAGATGGAAAGATGCTGCCTTCTTGGATGGTAGTGTTGTGCTGATGAATTCATAAAACAGGAAGTCATCTATGTCTTGTTATGTCACTTTTCAATATGTTAGATAATAAATCCCTTTATTGGTTAAGCTAATTACATGAGAGTTTTCGGTTACTTGCATCTGAAATATGCTAATGGATATAACATGGTGTAAACCTACCTTTGATTGGTAACAGTCTAAAAGACAAAGGTGAGCCTAAGTTCATCTCAACTGGGATTCAAAGCTTTAGCCAGATCACTGGTTTAGTGGCACATGAGGAACCTGTATTTAGTCTGTGAAAATATATGTACTAACCTTAATACGAGAAAAGACCAGGTGATATAAAAGCCCAGGGAATATGAAGCATTCCTATGAAAGAAGGATGGTAACTCTGAGAAGTCCAAGCCACAAGGAACTACAGAATGTCTTTTCATTTCCTCAAGCAAGAAGGGGATCAAAAGAATAAGGAATACATCTGCATGCATGTGTAACTAGAATCAAAATCATTCAGAGCTGCATCCATATTAGTTATAATTTTATCTATCTTGCTTCCTTGAGCTTGATAGTGGTCCATTTCTGCAGGCTGGTGTACTTACAAAGTGGTGGCATAGTGCGATAGAAAAGGAACTTGATTTCAACCAGTTCCTGAGACTACACTTCCTACCTATATGAACTTGGATAAATCACTTCTACAAACATGTTTCTTCATCTACAAAATGGAAATATCATGACCTGCCATATGGGGTTGCTATTAAGATGTAAAAAGATTAAGTATGGATTTACAAACTGTAAAGCTCTTTAGTATGTTAGTTAAAATGACCTTTCTCTGATTTTGTAATTTAATCCATGCAAATTAACTATTTAATCCAGATAGTTAACATTTGCATTCCATTATCCAAAGCAGTGATTCCAACACATTTCAGATGACAGGGCTGACCAGCAGAGAAGTCTTCTGAGTGGATGATGCCTTATGAAGAGCCCAGGTCGCGCATAGTGTGATCCACGACCACCTCACACAGCACTGGTCCTTAGAGAACTAAAAGGTGCTGCTGAGGGTGTGCATCTGAGAAGGAAGAGCAGGATCCCATTTTCACAGCAATGACCTGGCTCCCAACTCAGCCATTCTTGCCCACAGTTCTTTCAGGGACTCTCTTTTGGGACTCAGTTATCTATAGTCTCCATATCCAGACTTTTCTCCATGTAAGGACTAGCAACAATCTCCCACACTTTCTCTTCGGATTGTGTTGATGGTAGTGTTGTTAAAGGTTCTGTGGTTTTAAAAAAGAAACTCACTAATGATTAAGAATACACATTTAATATATTAGGAATATTGTGAGAAAGAGGAAAAAACTCCTGCAAGCAATACATCTCACCTTTTCAAAATAACAATTCTACAACTGGCCATTTTATCAATATTTGTAAAATCTAAAGGGATCCTTAGGACATGAGGCCAGTCTTCAACTCCTTTTGTGAAAAAGGCAGGTCTGGTCCAAAGGTCTTATTTTCAAATGAAGAAACTGAGGCCAAGAGAGGTAAAGGGATTTTTAAATCTACAGTACCATATAAATGTACCCTTACTGTTAGCAAAAGTGGTGAAAAGAATAACTCAACAATATTCTTAAATAAGTAAAAGTTACAAGATTAATAAATTACGATAATGGGGAAATGTTACCTTACATAAGTAATTGCTTTAATAGGCTGGGATAGTTACTACTGTTAGAAAAGCAGTAGAAAATATGGAATTGTCAAAGCACTAATCTGCCTTAGTTGATTCCTGGTATATTCCTGCAGATCAGTGCACTATATCCTAAGAGGAACATGGTTGAACTTGTTTGTTTAAGGAGTACCACCAGGATTATGGGATGACTTGAAGTTTTGTCTCATTAGGGATGGTTTAGGAAGAATAAGAGGAGAACTTGAAAATAAGACTTACATGCTTGCTGGATAAACGATAGGACATGAGGCCAGCCTTCAATTCTGCTAGGTAAGTGCTCCCATAGCTGGGCTTCCATATACAGAAAGAGCCATTCTTATTCCGATAGCCCTAAGGATTTGGGCTCAATGGATGGAAGCTACAAGAATAGATCTATGCTGAATATAAGGATCTCCCAACCATTAACTTTTCTATGAATAAGTACAACTAAAACCAAGGCCCCCAAGTGAATTATTTTTGCCAAAAAAATGATTAAAGTTAATCCATTCCAAGCAAAATAAGCATCATTAGTGCTTCTGAAAGAATTGCACTATAATTCAATGGCAATTGAGCATTAATTTTAGGTAGTGTGGGAAATATATTCTTATTCACCAGTCTAAGTCATGGGTACTCAGTCTTTATGGCCTTTACTAAACAGTGTTTTCAATGGTATCCATTTACCATCTGGATTGTAATAACAGTCATGCAAGATTTCTATTCTGTTCATTTGAGGCCAACTCAAAAGGGGTGCTTTCCAGGTCTCTCAGTTTCAACCATGGGAATCTTTTGCACAAGAAAGCAGTTGTTTCCTGCTGTCAATAATTCCAGATATATTCAAATGTCCTATAGACCTTACAACTATTCCAGAATTCTTCAGGAGTATGATTCCCTTATCTTGGTGTAAAGAAAAATAAAACCTACTACCTACTTCTGTAACACAGTGATAGATTATTCAACTGACTGCATAGTCCAAGAAATCTTTATTGAAAAAGTTAAGAATGCTGTTAATCTTCTAGTTCATGCCCTATTTTTTTTTCCGTTTTACTATTTTGAGAGCATGAATCACTGTGAATGGAATGAAGTGGGAAGATTTGATCAGAAGTGTCAAAGTAGGTTAAGCCTCTCTAACAGTACTCCACAGGGAAAGGAAATGTGCCCTGTTCCAGAGTGGCTGCTTAATTTAAACCATCAATAAGTGCTTGCTTAACTAATTTGCAGCAGCATCCTCTGGTGAAGCTAAAATTTTATAGCTTCCATTCAAATTGCAATCTTTGAACACCTGCTCATTTGTTACATTACTACTCTATAATGTCATGTGCCATGCTCAAAAATATCATTTCTACTTTGGCAAGTCCCTAGCCAGTTATGACAAAGTGTGTATCTTGGGCATGGTTTTTCTACTCCTGATATCAGTAGAACTCTATAATGGTTTATGGTAGAACCCCATGCATTTGATTTTTAGTTCTGATTGTGCTGTAGAATAGACACAAGTTTTATGTCTCATATCCAAAGTTTTTATTTCCTTATTTGTACACCTCAAAAGCTACATATGCTAGTCAACTGTCACAGTAATATTATACCATATGTAAGAATTATCCAGGAAAAAAAATGTTTAACTACGGGCTGGCTTAGATTTGGGTGTTACTGTGGGAAATGCCATATCGCAGTTAGGTGTAAAACATAGATAGGGAGAAAACAGATAAAATTTGGGGTTAAGGGTATAAGGTTCTAGAAGAAATCCAAGAGGCCAACAGTGGCTACATTCATTCAACATCAACGTTATTGTTTTTAGGAAGAAGTAGAGATAGGGATGTTGGTGATGTTGGATCCTAATTTCAGTTCCTATCTCACCACAGGGCCTTCGGTAAGTCATTTGATATCTGTTTGTCCCACTGTAAGATCAATTATATGATATAACATAGGGATCAATGAACTTTTCTGTAAAGGGTCTGATAGTAAATTGTTTAGGCTTTGCTGGCCATATTATCTTTGTCACAATTACCCAACTCTGCCACTGTAGTGCAAAACCAGCCATAACCAATGCAAATAAATGGGTGTGGTTGTTCCAATAAAACTGTTAAGAACAGATGAGTTGGCCTGTGGGTTGTAGTTTGCCAAGCAATAGTATAATATCCACTTAACAAAGATAACTTAATATTTAAAGAGGTGCCATAAGAAGAAAAGATAAAATGATGCATAGAGAAGGAAGACTTAAAATGATGGCAAAAGAGAAAAGTGGGTGAAGAGAAAAACTGGTATCATAAGGTAAATGTTTTCTATAAAAACAAAATCCAAATATCAAGAACTGAAATCTACTCTTGGTGAAAATCATTTATCAAGGTATCTAAACCACTTGAGGTACTGTAGTTAATCTCTGGGGAAGTTGCTTGATCTTTCTTCAAGTTTAAAAGAATGCTAAAGAATTGAATCTTCTTTGTAGTGTTGTTATAATCTTAGTGGATTGAGGACCATGTTGCTATATATATTTCACTACTATTGTAATTTTTTCCCCACTAGAAGTCAGTTTTTAAAATCTTTTCATCCAGCAGATATATAATGTACAAAAGGGATAAAAATCATTTTGATGTGCTTATGTTTCATACTTGTTCTCAAGTGTCATCCTTGTGATACACAATCATGTGGCAACATATATGTTGACACCAATTACTCTGAAACTTTTATCAAAACAATTTGCCAGCACTAACTGTAAAATGAAACATTGGTATGGTCTGAGAGGGAAGACAATTCTGTTGTTTCTTAGAGTTTCTCCTACAGTCTATGATTTTTTCTAAAATTTGAGAAGCTAATTTAATAAACTGAGAATTTTGAAGGTATATAGCTCCACAATATCTTACCTAAAACCCTTGGGCTAGATGTGTTTCAGAATACAGGACTTCACATTTAAGAAGGCAATATGGGCTGGGTGTGGTGGCTCACGCCTGTCATTCCAGCACTTTGGGAGGCCGAGGTGGGCAGACCACGAGGTCAGGAATTCAAAACTAGCCTGGCCAACGTGGTAAAACCCTGTCTCTACTAAAAATACAAAAATGAGCCAGGCGTGGTGGTGTGTGCCTATACTCCCAGCTACACAGGAGGCTGAGGCAGGAGAATCGCTTGAACCTGGGAGGCAGAGGTTGCAGCATGCCGAGATTGCGCCACTCCAGCCTGGGCGACAGAGTGAGATGTCGTCTCTAAGAAAAAAAAAAAAAGAAAAGAAAAAAGAAAGACAATATGGTTCATCTAGCACATACAGCTTGTATGCCTCCAGAGAAATCTGCAGCAGTGCCCCATAACCAAATAAAGTACTTTTGCTCCAGCCAAATTATTTACACCAAATAGAATAAAAGACCATGAATAGCCAGCCTCATGTCAGTTCAGTTCAGATTTTGCTGCCAAATGTCTTTGTTTCAAACTTTTGCAAAATCTTTTGGTTTTAGAGCTTTTGAATTTTGAATTTTGAATAAGGAACTATGTGTCTGTGGTTTGTAAAAACAAAACAGAAGTCTTTCTGAAGACTTTTTCACCTCAGAGAGACCCAGTTGACTGTTTGAATGATACGTACTTATAACTGAAGATACTTTCAAGCATGAATTCAAGAGTAAGCCTCAATTTTCCCACTAGTGGCACAATTACCAAGAGAAACGTACTCCCTCTCCTCCAGTGAGTCTGATTTAAAAAAAAAAAAAAAAAAATCCTGAGAGATTACATCTCCATATCCTGTCTTCTTTTTATTATTATATTATTATACTGTAAGTTCTAGGGTACATGTGCATAACGCACAGGTTTGTTACATATGTATACATGTGCCATGTTGGTGTGCTGCACCCATTAACTCATCATTCACATTAGGCTTCTTCTTAGAGCTGACACACATGGCACAGAACCCACTTTCGTCAGTACTCATGGTCATTCTGGCAGTGATTCTCAACCACAAGGGCTTGTCCCCAGAAGACAAATGACCCCATTATGAGCAATCTTCTATCCTCTAAGAATCTTTGGTTTTTCTCCCCAATAAAAGATGATTCTTCTAGCTCTGGCAATAATTGCAACTTAATATTAACTGGCATTGAGATCTGTAGAGCCCTTTAAGAATTTGATCATTTTAAGTCCAGAGCATTAATTTTTAGTCCTGGCTATACATTAGAAACACACAAGGAACTTTGTTAAAAATAGATATCCAGGCAGCACCAGATCAACATACTTAGAAACCCAAAGCACCAAAAAGATGGTAGTGTCCTCCTTCCCGCATAATTCAAAATGAAAACAATACTAAATCAGAAAACACATGGAAGGAAGTCCACCCTGTATGGAATTTTTCTTAGAAAGCTTGGGTACATTTTTTTTGTTTGCTTGTTTTTGTTTTTTCTCTTTTTTTAATGCCCCTGCTTTGCTACAGCCCTCAGCATGAACTTATTCTTCCTACTGGATAATCCAGCACTGGGTGAGCCTTCCAAACGTGTAGTCTGAGCCCCATGTGCAACAGGGAGGAGAAGAGAAAGAGAGCAGTATGGTAGACCATCCCAGACTGCTATGCAGTCTCAGAAGGTCTGCAAGGCCACTGAAGTCTCCAAGCCAGAGTTGGCTGTCAGAGGGGTTCTGTGTCTCCTAGAATTTCTAGACTAAGTATGTCTTAATATAACTGCCATACTCAGCTAGTCGCTGAGAGAAACTACAGAAGGCATGGACTCAGTGCAAATACCGCAATGGATTCCAAAGTGCAGCTGGGCCCCTAGGTCAACAGCATTCTCTGTAATCCCCCGGTATTGGAGGTCTGTGCCACAGATCTCCAGTGTGATAAAGGGGCTCAGTACCCCTGAGAAAAAGCTTATCTGACTAGTATCTGGTAAAGTTCTCCATAACTATTAATATAACTTCTCACTATTATTGGATTGGAAAAGGAAAAGGGAAAGAAAAAAATAAAGCAAATGTTACTTGAATAACACAAACCCACAAAGTTTTCACACCTGTAAACAATGTGCCAAATGTTTTATTTCTCTCATATGCAAGTAATTGACTCTCAAAACATTTAAAAAAAAAACACATTATTATATTTTACCAATGAATTATTTCTGTCCCTGGAGATTAAATCAAATAAAAATGTTACAAATAGTATCAGTATAATATAATTTCTTAAATACATAGGACATTGTCAACAGCTGTGATTCATATGAAAAATACAATCAGATATCTCAAATTCCTAATTCTGTTTTAAAAACACAAAATACTAGAACACCTGCTATGAAATTGCTGATAATGATCCCTTTACTAAACTGCAATTAACCACTAATACAGAAATTCAATTTAAGCAAGAAGTTTTATATATTGTACTTTACAGAAAAAAAAAAATTTTTGAAAAAGTAATGACAAACAGAGATCAAACATTTAGGGCATTAGTTACTACATTCTCTTTTTAGAATATACATTAAGTAACACCAGTAAAATTTAAAGTTTTATGACCAGGCCTTAAAAAACATGAATGATGATGACAGAACCACTACCATACATAAACAAAAACAGAGCAAACCAAGTGCGTCCACATCTTCGTGAATTCAGTGATTTGAAATAAATGTTGTTACGTTAAACATTATTAGCAAGTCTAAAGGTTCAACCAAAACCTTAAATATTTTGAGTGTTTTTTAAAGTTTTAATAGTTTATCTCTGATCAAGGATGGAGAAAGGACAAAAAAAATACTGTACTGAATTGATTCTCACAGGGCCTGCTCCCTCAAGGAATGCAGTGTCATTATATAGGCCTTATTTATATGTAAAACAACCAAAGAATTTTCATTCTTCTTAATAAGTATTTAAAGTACATTCTAGGTGTGCATTAGGAGTAAATGTTAATTTGTGATTCCCTTAAGTCTTTCAACCTGTAAGAAACAATTTCTGGGAATATAAAAATACTGAATTTTACATATTTCAGAGTCTTGAGAAACTTAAGGTGCAATATTTTCATGTATCAGCAAATAATTGTGTCATATAAGCTCATCTTGAAAGAGCATGTAAATAGCTTCCAAATTTTTATAAATGCTACATTACGGAGGGCAGAGTGTAGATATTTTAAGGTTTGATTGTCCACATTTTTTTATTAGAGTGCAAGGAGGAAAAGTAAGCACCAAAGTAAAATATGCTTTATTCGAGGGAAAAACAGTGTTTTCATGAAAAGAAAGTAGAAAACATGTCATTTCTCCCTTTAGTGGCTTTTCTTCATTCAATTACCTGGCTTACAAAAAAATGTTAACTCAGTTCAATTATTGAACAAATCGCCCTTAAACAAAGTCAGGGTCCAACATTTGTCCATGGCTTAAAGCCTTTTCGCCAGCTGTGGTGGCTCATGCCTGTAATCCTAGCACTTTGGGAGGCCGAGGCAGGCGGATCACAAGGTCTGGAGTTCGACACCAGACTGACCAACATGATGAAACCCATCTCTACTAAAAATACAAAAAAAATTACCCGGGTGTGGTGGCATGCACCTGTAATCCTAGCTACTCAGGAGGCTGAGGCAGGAGAACTGCTTGAACACAGGAGGCAGAGACTGCAGTGAGCCAAGATCGCACCACTGCACTCCAGCCTGAGTGACAAAGCAAGACTCGGTCTCAAAAAAAAACAAAATAAAAAAACTTTTCAAAGACCACTAGTCATCCTAAGCTCCTTTCTTATTCTTCAGTAAGGCTTTAATTAAATATAAGCCTACTGACCTTTGCTTCACAATTTTAATATTAATGAAAATTTCATTCTGAGTTTGAAGTGATGTTTCTTCAAGGGTCTGACCCATTTGGGTGGCGGCATAGAATTGGACTGCTAACATATACATGGTTACAAAATTAGAGTAAAAACCAAAAGGTGAAAAAACTAGAAAACCCAATACTAGTTATTCTAGAAAATTAAAGGATTGCTTGAAAAACTGTCTTTAGCAAGATAAAGCAGAGTGATTTACAGACAAAACCAGTGATTGTTTTTTCCCCCTGTTGTAGCCCCTGGGATCTGTGATTAAGATGGCACTTGGGGTCTGAGAAGTCTCACTGATGACTGCTTCATCAATTTTTGCTGCTGTCTCGTTGATTGTGCATCCTCAATGGCATTACATGCTCTCTGTAAAGTAAAATACTTATTATGATTTGTAAAGACAGGTATAGGCTCATTTAATTGAAGGGAAAGGTATGAAAGCAAGGGCTGAAGCTCTCCAAACAGGACCAATAGCTAAGGACCAAGGATAGAGTCCAGATATGTCAAATAAAAATAAGACCCTTGTACCCGACTGAGTCCACAGTATATTATTTTAAGTTTATATATCCATCCACGGTTATAATTGGGAGAGCTTTGGGAGAAATAATGGCATTCATTATAAGAGGCTTTTTTTTTTTTTTTTTTTTTTTTTTGAGACGGAGTCTCACTCTGTTGCCCGGGCTGGAGTGCAGTGGCTGGATCTCAGCTCACTGCAAGCTCCGCCTCCCGGGTTCACGCCATTCTCCTGCCTCAGCCTCCCGAGTAGCTGGGACTACAGGCGCCCACCACCTCGCCCGGCTAGTTTTTTGTATTTTTTTAGTAGAGACGGGGTTTCACCATGTTAGCCAGGATGGTCTCGATCTCCTGACCTCGTGATCCGGCCGTCTCGGCCTCCCAAAGTGCTGGGATTACAGGCTTGAGCCACCGCGCCCAGCCTATAAGAGGCTTTTAAAAAGGTATTTCAGCTAAAAAAAAAAATGGAGGCGTGCTCTTTAAATTGTTTACCTCTGCTGTGGTGGTGTCCTTCAGGTAAACGTTTCGAACACAGCCTTGATTGGCACTGTCTTTTTTGTGGAACAGACCCTGTTCCTGTTTCAAAAGAAACAATGATAGAAAAGAAATTATTCTGAGGAAGAAAAAAATCCTAACTTTTAATTGTATACTTAAACGTCAACTCTATTTTAAAACAAGTAGACTAACCAAATACACATATTCAAGTAAGACATGAAATACATCATCTTGGAACAAGGACAGTATTTCCATATGTGAGTTGTTAGAATTTATAAAATTGGATGAGCATACATCTATCTGTATAAAATAATGGCTTTCTGCAGGCTATGATAAATAGCCTACAGAAACACCACTTGGTAACTCATCACATCTGAGAAATCAAAAAAACCCTTCCCTCATTTCTTTGGCTGATACATAAAATTTCTGTATAATGTAAAATACATTGAGTCAATTCTCACCATTGATGTGAAAGAAAAAGTGATAACTGAGGAAACTGTAAAATATATGCACAGTGACATAGTCTTTCCTAGTTTGAAAACTGTACTTCATACACCAAGACATTCCTTAAATTTTGGCACTCTACAATGCAGTAATGCTGAAATATAAAATGGCAGGGTAACATGGTATTTCCTTTTATTTATAAATTTCCATGAAAAGATAAGTAAACATAAATTAAAGGGTACCAGTACTCACATCTATAGCTATTAAATTTCACAGTAAATGTTCTTCTGGCTACTAAATTTCACGGTAAACGTTTTGCAGATAGTTTCACTAATAGAAATAACATTGTTTAGGGAAAACAAATACACTAAAGAAATTACCATATTTAGAATAACAATTTATAGTTTTGTAAAGGCATGAAAATAAATTTATAATATATATAATGTAACAAACATATTTCAAAGAAAGTTAAGTACTTGAGTCTAAGAACTACGCAAAAGATGGAGTATCACTTTTACAAATTACTATGTAATTAAAATAAAAGTGCTTCCTTACAAAATGATGGGAGAAAAGACATAAAAGTATTATTAAACACTTAAATTGTATTAGCATTCCATAAATGCCAAATATTACAAAACATAGGAATTTTGGATACATTTATTTTATCAAATCACTTAATAATCTTCTAAAACCTAAAAGAGGGAATCTTTCCAGAAATATCTAAGATTATAGCAATATGGGTGTCCATATGAAGTTAAAAAAAAAAACTCTCCTATTTACTAATGCTTAATTCTACAAAAAAGAAAATATCAGCATATCAGAATCTTAATTATTTGGGTGGGCAGACTGATATTTCACTCTATGCAATCAAGACTGCCAGAAAATAAAGTACAGTTACACAAATAAATTGATTACATCTTTCTTTACGTCTCAGCATATAGTAGTAATAATGACACTAATCCTTCAAACATTTTTTGTAGTTAACTGCAAAACAGTCTGAAAGCAATGAATTCTTAGCTCTAAAGGTGTGACATGTTTTCTTACCTTAACTGAAATTTTTAGCACATTTTCACTGACACTAGGAGGAAATACAAAATCTTCAAATGGACATTGCCAGTCTACAGACATAAGGCCCAGGATTTCAACTTCCTTTATACACAACACTCGCCTATTTTGAAAAAGAAAACAATAATGATGAAGACAGTTTATTCTCGCCAATATTTCACCCTGTTGGATGGCAGAGGTAGCACTTGCTTAGAAAACAATACAAACTGGCACTAAAAAAAAAAACCTGCTTCATTGTTTTTAAGTCGAGATAACTGTCAAATAAAGAGCAAATACGACACCTACCAAGTAACAAAGTAGACTTTCAAAAATTCCCCTTCTGTCAGTCTTGCAGAATTCAGAAAAGTGAAACTTTTTTTTTCTTTTTCTTTTTTGTTTTCTTTTTTGGTTAACTGACCAAAAAAGCTGATAGGGAAATCATCTTTGCAACACATAAGAAACAGGCTGTGTTCTCATCTGGGGAGCAATAAAGGCAGAAGCTCCTGAAAATGTTTTACTTGGAAAATTATTAATTGCTCTTTACTGTCAGCCATTTATGCCTTCCAGTCAAGAATGAACGTGAAGGAAATGTCATAAACCTTAAATGTCAGCAAAGATTCACTTGAGGCCTACTAATAAAGATCAGATTTGAACACTTTAATGCTAATATACTTTATCACAGAGTATCTTATTTTATTCAATGGCAATTAAAAAAAATAACAGAACCCTTAAAGGGCATCCACATTGATTTCTCAGTGTGTGATTCATTTTGATTACTCATACAACTATACCTAAAATTAAGCTTCTACTACAGAAAGCAAAATTACAAAAGAAGAGAAGGACTATTAATTCAACACATATTTAGGGTGCCAGAGAAACAAGGAAGATAATTCTGTTGAGAGGTGCTCACTGGCTAGAGGAGAAACAAACATGTAAATAAATGCTACAGCACAATTAGACAAGGGCTGTAACAGAGTGTGCAGATTAGTCTTTTGGAGCAAGAGAGAGAGAGGAACAGATCGTATTGGTAAAGTAGGTGACATAGGAGTTGACTCTTGAAAGGAAGGAGTTCTCTACGTGGGTAAGGGAAATGACAGTCCAGACAAAAGGAGGAAACACACTGACACATAAAGGAGTATAAAAAACGAAAGACTTATTTGAGGAATGTGGAGGTCTGCAGCTGGAATACCAGATAGATACCAAGGTGAAGTGGCGAGAAAATGAGCTTAGCACCAGACCTTGAAGGGCTATTTTTTTTTCCTTTTATAACATTTTTCAC
Source organism: Rhinopithecus bieti (assembly GCF_001698545.2). Classification (NCBI taxonomy): domain Eukaryota; kingdom Metazoa; phylum Chordata; class Mammalia; order Primates; family Cercopithecidae; genus Rhinopithecus; species Rhinopithecus bieti. The sequence continues at coordinate 1,480,762 of NW_016804541.1, read as the reverse complement.
TTTTAATGAAATAGGAAATGACATGATAATGTTGTTTCACTTTTAATGAAGAGGAAATGACATGATAATGTTTATTATTTTAGATTCATGGTTCTGGTGGTAAACAGAAGGGAGGTGGCAAACAGAGTGGCAATAGACAATCAAGGTAAGAAGTTAACGGCAATAGTTCAATCAGGAGACAATGAAAGCCTCAAGTGTAGCAGTGGCTCTGAGAAGTGAGAAGAAAGGGCTAGATACGAGATGTTTAGAAGGTAAACATGAATGAACATGGTGACCAATGCAGGGTGGAGAACCAAAATAGATCCCTGGCATTATATTTCTCAGCAGAGGTGCTATGAAATTGTGGACTTGCATGGCATAGCCTTGTGCACTGGACAAAGTTGAACATCCCTAGCCCCAGCCTAGTAAGTGGCAGTAGTGTCCTGCAATCACTGTGGCAATCTCCAACACCACCATACATTTGCAAACAGTCTCCACCACCTACACTCCTGGCCCCAGTTGATAATCCGCTGATAGAGCTAAGGATGGCTGTTACAAATCCTCATGCCAAACACAATTCATTATTCCAAATATCTTTAAACTCTTCTCTTTACCATCCCAATAATACCACTGTTCTCCTACCACCTAGAATGACTCCTTCATTTTCTCCCTCTTGCACCATGTTTGCCTGGGTTCAAATCTTGGTCTTCCACTTACACACTCTCTCAGAATGGTCTCTCAGAAAGATCTCAACTCCAGATTTTTATCCAGACTCCAACTATCTATCTATCTATCTATCTATCTATCTATCTATCTATCTATCTATCTATCTAATCTAATCTCCCTCCCTATCATGTATTCCCTTCTCCTCTACCTCCACTCAGTCACCAAGCCTTGTCTCGTAAGTCAAATCCTCATTCTTTAGGCCCTCCCCACTTCCTACTATGATAGCTGCCACGGTCTTTGTGGTGGACAGAATTCTAAGACAGTCCCCAAGATTCCCCAACCCTGGTATATATCTCTGTACAGTTCCCTGGATTTTGAATATAATGGATTTCATTTCCAAGATTAGGTTTTGTTTTAAGGCACAGGTGACTTTAAGCCAAAATTGTTTATGTAGGTGGGCCTGACCTAAGTTCATGGACTCTAAATCTGGGTAAGAGACCAAGAAGTCAGAGATTCAAAGCATCCTTGCTGGGTTGGAATAAGGGTAGCTTCTAGGAGCTAAGAGCAGCCTGCTGGCTGACAGAGGTCAAAGAAACAGGGATCTTAGAATTCTGCCAACAATAGCAAATGAGCTTTGAAGTGGATTCTGTGGTAATTCGTTGTGCAGCAACAGAAAACTTATACAGTCTCTAACTGGTCTCCTTGCCTCCGGACTGATTCTCTTCCAGTATAACATCCAAACCACCAAGGATCTTTTAAAACTACAAGCCTCATCATATTACTTGCTTACAAACCTTCTGTGGGATAGCAAAAAAGAGAGATTACTCATGTGTGTACTATTCTGTGTGAGAAGATACAAGTGATATCAAACAAAAAAACAACAGATAGCCAGGTGTGATGGCTCATGCCTGTAATACCAGCACTTTGAGAGACCAAGGCAGGAGGACTGCTTGAGCCTAGAGTTCAAGACCAGCCTGGGCAATATAGTGAGACTCCATCTCTACAAAAAAATTAGCTGGTGCATGCCTGTGGTACCAAGTATGTGACAGGCTGAGGTGGGAGAATCACCGGATCCCAGAAAAGTCAAGAATGCAGTGAACCACGATCGAGCCACTGCACTCCAGACTGGGCAATGAAAATGAGAACCTGTTTCAAAAAAACAAAATAGCAAACTAGACCTTAAGCAAAAACCAGTGATTCTCCATCACATTAATGATACAACCTAAACCCTTAAAATCTTATGAGCTGCTACCTATGACTCATCTCCCAACACTAACATCCTACCATCCAGCCATTCCACACTGATCTTACTGGTCAAAGTGCCATACTGTTGTATGCCTCCGCTTGCCTCTAGTTTATCTATGCAAGAGCTACATACTCAAGACTCAGCTCAAGCACTCCCTCATCTATACAAGCCTCCCTGACACTTTTCCCATGATACTGTGGTCCGCATCTTACTGTACCAACAGTTTTCCGTATGTCCTCAGAGACTCTGTCTATCGCTTTTCTTAGCACCTATCATACTGTGATGTCACCGATAATTTGCAGCCCCCCACCCATTAAAACAGGGAAGGGACAGAGATGTAACTTTATCTCTGTGTCCCTGTATTTGTCATATGTTGATGCTTTTTTTTAAATCTGCTCAATAATCAATTTCTCAATAAAGATTACTAAAATAAACAAAGCAGAGTTAGGAACAACGAGCGAAGCTATAGTCTAAGAAATTTAGGACATGAGAACTTGTGTTTTGTTTTTAAAAACTCATTAGAAAAAAAAAACAAGGGACTAAGTTTTGGGTGAATTTCAAAATTAAAAAAAGCTATATACTGAGAAACTCAATTAGTAATCATTAACATGTCAATAATACATTTGACAAAAGGGCTAATATCATTAATTTGCAAAATGTTCTTTAAATTCAGTAAGAAAAGACTAACATACCAATGAAAATGAGCAAAGAATATGAACAAGTAATTCACAAATTAGCAAATATAAATAGATGATGATATATTAAAAGGTTCATGCTCAACAGTAATCAAAGAAATGCTAATTAAAACAAAAAATTATTTTCTACCCATCAAGCTAGCAAAAAGTAAGTTTAAATGATAAAACCTAGTCTCAGCAAAACACAGGAGAAAGAACACTTCATATATTGTTGGGTGGTATGTAAAAAACCGATACAACCTTTCTGAAAAATGACTTGGCGATATACAGAAAGGACCTCAAAACTCTTCACAACTTTTAAATTAGCAATCCCACTTTTAAAATTTTATTCTAATAAAATAATAGAAAAAATATTTGGTTACAAATATATAACAATAAGATATTAGGAAAAAAATGTCCAATAACAAAAGAGTATTTGAATAAATTATAGTATATCCACAAATACAAAATTATGCAGTCATTAAAAATCACATTGTCAAAGAATATTTAATGCTTTGGAAAGATGATCACAGTATACTGAAAATGAAAAACTAACAAGACTAAAATGTAATAATGCATTTTTTTGTACATAGTTTTCATAAAATGTGCCAGCTAATGTGGTTATCTCTGGGTGCTGAGATTGCTTGTAAAGGATATTTTTAGGGGTTATCATATAATCTGTTATTCAAACCAGGATGTTTTTAAGAATGAAAGGAATAGCTATTGATAATTTCATAGGGACAAAACGTGCAAGCAAACCTACTGTGTCCTAGGCAAACCAGAATGTATGTATGGTTAGTTATTTTCATTTTCTTTTTCTTTTTTTTTTTTTGAGACAGAGTCTTGCTCTGGTGCCCAGGCTGGAGTGCAGTGGTGCAACCTCGGTTCACTACAACCTTCGCCTCCCAGGTTTAAGTGATTCTCCTGCGTCAGCCTCCCAGAGAGCTGGGATTACAGGCATGCGCCACCAAGTCCAGCTAATTTTTTGCATTTTTCAGTACAGATGAGGTTTCACCAGGTTGACCAGGCTGGTCTCAAACTCCCGACCTCAGGTGATCTGCCCGTCTCAGCCTCTCAAAGTGCTGGGATTACAGGCTTGAGCCACCACACCCAGCCTATTTTCATCTCCTTATTGTCAATACTGGGGTGACCAAACTGTGCTCTTCAAGCCAAATCCAGCCCAAGACCTGTTTTAATATATAAAATTTTACTGGAACACAGCTATGGCATTCTTGTACATATTGTTCATAGCTGTTTTCTTACTATAAGGGCAAAAATAAAAGGTTGAGAAATATAGTATGGCCCTTAAAACCTAAATTTTACTATCTGTCCCTTTAAAGAAAGTTTGTTGACTCCTGATCTATGTTATCTACAATGAACAGCCATAACTTTAGCAATAAAAATTATTTTGGGGCCGGGCGCGGTGGCTCAAGCCTGTAATCCCAGCACTTTGGGAGGCCGAGACGGGCGGATCACGAGGTCGGGAGATCGAGACCATCCTGGCTAACACTGTGAAACCCCGTCTCTACTAAAAAATACAAAAAACTAGCCGGGCGAGGTGGCGGGCGCCTGTAGTCCCAGCTACTCGGGAGGCTGAGGCAGGAGAATGGCGTAAACCCGGGAGGCGGAGCTTGTAGTGAGCTGAGATCCGGCCACTGCACTCCAGCCCGGGCGACAGGGTGAGACTCCGTCTCAAAAAAAAAAAAAAAAAAAAAATTATTTTGGATGTGGTGGTGCATGTATGTCTATAGTCCAGGCTACTCAGCAGGCTGAGGCTGGAGGATCACCTGAGTCAGGAGTTTGAGTCCAGCCTGGCCATATCTTTAAAAAAGAAAATGTTATTTTTAAGAATACTAAATTTGGAAGAAATGCTACTATTTTAATGTCATCATTAAAGGTCTAACTGATTACCATAATGATAACTACCTCAATCAAATAAATTCTTGTTAGAAAGAGTCTACTAAGGCCAGGTGCTGTGGCTCATGCCTGTAATCCTGGCACTTTGGGATGCCAAGGTGGGCGGATCACTTGAGGCCAGGAGTTCAAGACTAGCCTGGCCAACATAACAAAACACTGTCTCTAATAAAAATACAAAAATTAGCCGGGCATAGTGGTGCATGCCTGTAATCCCAGCTACTGGAGAGGCTGAGGCACAAGAATCACTTGAACCCAGGAGGTGGAGGTTGCAGTGAGCTGAGATCGCACCACTGGACTCCAGCCTGGGTGACAGAGTGAGACCCTGTCTCAAAAAAAAAGGGGTGGGGGAAGAAAAGGAAAAAGAAAACACAAGGAGAGGAGAGGAGAGGAGAGAGGAGAGGAGAAGAAAGAAAAGAAGAGAAAAGAGAAAAGAAAAGAGTACTAAGTAAGGTTAGCAAGGAAACCAACTCATAGTATTTAGTGGTCAGGTATATTTTACTAATTACCTCCTAAACAACTCCATCAGTAACTAAATTTTAAATGATGATGATTTTTCAATGTACGTGAAGAAAAATCAAATATATAATGTATACAGTAATACACCCATAGAATGGCTTAAATCAAGTAAGTACTAAAGTAATACGTATTACCAAAAAACCCCCAAATTGATTCTCATTGCCTAGTACTGAATTATATAAAAGCGATATAATTTTAAAATGAATTAACACATTGCAACAGCTAAATACAATATCTAAGACAAATAAACATTGTTTTGGCTTAATCTATTGAAGATGACATAAAATTATGGACATAAAAAATAAGTGATTACTTGTCAAAGTCATAAAATCTGCTTTTAGATTGTTTTGTGAATATTTTACCTCTCAACTAATGAGCAAATCACATGACTGGAGAATCCTCTCTTACATGAGGATTCTTACATGACTGGTTAACCTCTTATCCTGTCATTCAGCTTTCCTTTCTTCCCATTCAAATAAATTTAAATGCAGTCATGAGGAATCTAATGCACATTTTGCCTACTGTAAGAACTCTGCCTTACTCTTATAAAGCTCATCACTAAGAAAGTTCTGAAAATTATTAAACTATAATTGTCATTTTGGGATAAGTTTACTATCTAGGATAAATCCCAGGAAAATAAGCTTCGTAGTTCAGTCTAAGTTCTTGTAATTAGAAAAATTATCTACCACAACCAAATGCTTAGGAAAAGCTGAGATAAACATATAGAAGTAATGTCATCCTTTAAAAGTGGTATGCTAATCACTCAAAATAAAACTTAGTAAGAAAAGTGATTCATGAATTAATCCTCCATAACTGGACTTGTAATTCAAGAATAAGGGTATCACTATTACAGGTATAAAGCCTATTCTAGATTCTCTCAGTAGTTGTGTAACTTGGGTAAGTCCCTAAGCCACACTGAGTCTCAGTTTCAGCATCTTTAAGATGAGGAGGTTGGAACAGAAAATCTCAAAGGACGTATTTAGATCTGTATTGTTGCGATTCTATGAAAATGAACATTTTGCCATTCACTTTGGAGAATTTCCAGTACAATTCTCCAAATCTTCTGCCATTTTAGCCTTCAAAATTCTTGTGACCTATGCAACTAAGTAGTATTTGGAAAAATGTCTCTTCAAGTCAGTACCTATTTGTAACCATAAGGATTGTCTTCTTGCTTCCAGGAATAGCACAGTGGTATCGGTAAGTCTCTCCTTCCAACTTTTTGATATGATTCTGAAAAGGAAACCAGGCTCTAGATTTGGGAAGTATATGCATTTCAGTAGTATTTACAATACTGTATATTATCTAATTATAATAATAGTGTTAGGAAAACATTTATTAAAAATAAAAGCACAATTCTACATATTGGTACATGAAGCTAGAAAAATATTCACAGCATGTTTGTAAGTTAACCTCCACTGCAGCCTTAAAAGAAAAACATGTATTAAATGCTTACCAAGTGGTCTTCTGGCAAAATATATTTTGTTCTGTAGTAACTTAGAAATATTAAAATATCTACCAGGAATTATCACACATTTTAATTAAGAAACATATGCTAATATAAAATGACTACATTAACATTACAGGGGCTTTGAAATAGGTGTCATTGGTAGGATGTTGGGGTGGGTCTCTGAACTACCTAACATAAAATAGAAAATTTTGAAAATGTGGTTCTAAAACTTTTTTCAGAGCACAGTTCATATTTTTTGTCAGTTCTTTTTTTTTTTTTTTAATCATGGGGGGGTCTGTGATCTCTCTCAAAGATTAAGAACCACTGGTTTACACACAGTTATTAATAGATATTATACACATAATAAAATTCCAAGATAAGTAATGTTTAATGCTTCAAACATTTGATCTCATAGGTGCATGGAGAGGATAGTATATTTTTATATCTATCAAACTTTTACCTTTCTTTATACAAGAAAGCGCATATATGTACAAATAAGGTAATAGACAATTTCTAAAGATTGCCTTCATAATAGCTAGCCCAATTTATTTACTAAAAACAATATGAGCATAAAGTAATTCAAGATAAGATAGTAAGACAACATTAAAACACAGTTTTTTACACTTTCAGCTATCCTCAACTAGTATTGTGACTTATGGAAGTTATCACAATAAAATGGCTTAACACACAAACAGTCCTTTTTAATAATGAAATAATGAATGCTAATGAAATACTATTACTGACATTATATATAATGCATGGTTGAAAATAGATAATATACATGAAAATACAGAACATAAATATACTGAATAAATAAGACCTTAACATTTTATGACCAAGAATATAATGCCAATATTATTAAAAGGATAATATAATCAATATAACCACAGAGAAATCACACTTGATATTATTTCAATGCTTAAATATACATTTTTTTAAAGTTGCTTGGTACCTAGTCATTCCTTGACAATTGCAAAAAGCCATGAATAAGGAAGAGGAATCCACAAAGAACTGGGATCTCATCTTCAGAATGAGTCTCAGAGAGGACTGCAGATTTCACAGCAATACTTACTTGTTTCACAATTCACTTGTGCGAATTAGCTAAAATCTTTTAACATTTATGCCTTAATTTTTTCAAAGAGAAAATGGGAAATGAATTTAATAATGTAATGCATTTATCATCAGCTTGAAATTTAAATATGTTAAAATATTTAGATGTGAAATGCAAGTACAATAAATACTACCCATTTTCTATCTTGTAGGCATTTTTGTTACTTATTAGGCTACTGTGCTTCAAGCCATTGAGAGCTTTTAAAATATAATTTATCACCACAATACACTTTAGAAAACTTGTTCTCAGCAGTACTAAAAACCCACTACACTCTGAGATTCAGATTAAGGCATTCAGTCACTAATGACAGCAGGAGACCAAATTAGTTGATAAAATATTCACGTCCCCTTCCCAAAAATGCAACTTGAGGAATTTAACAATACTTTGCAAAAGCCCTTTACCCAGTAGTTCAATTTTTTCAAGTAAATTCTATGGAAATATGAAAAAGCAAACAAGATATAAAAAACCAAAATGTATAGTGATGTTTATTACAGCATTATTACTGTTAGTAAAATAATAAACAAATTTAATGTCATGTATTAAGAGGAGTTAATAATGTTATCTCAATAGATGGTAATACAAGAATTAAAAATGTTAATGAAGCATTTCTAAGACCATGGAAAAACACAACTAAAACTAAAAAGCAAGAAATGTGGTTTTAAATGTTGTATGATCATAAGTATGTGAACCAAAATGAGTATTAAATGACTATACATACATACATATAATGTATCTATATATGTGTATATATGTATGGTATGTGTATATATGTACATGTATGCGTGTATATATGTGTATATGTGTATATATGTATGGTATGTATATATATGTGTAAATATGTGTGTATATGTGTATATATGTGTATGTATGTATACATGTATGTGTATGTGTACATGTATTGTGTATATGTGTATATATATGTATATGTATATATGTGTATATGTGTATGTGTGTATATATGTGTGTATATGTGTGTATGTGTATATATATGTATGTGTGTATATATGTGTGTGTGTATATATGTATGTGTGTATATATGGGTGTGTGTATAAATATATATGAAGATTAGAGGATAAGTAGAATAGTACATCTCATGAAAACATATGATTTAGTAACTCCCAAAGCTACGTATTGAAGAATACAGAGTACTACTTAGGAGAAAAAGGATCAAAAGATCTCCAAATAAATTATTTAGAATTTGGCCATATTATGAAGGGCTAAAAGGATATAATTTTATACTCTAATGTTCTTTAATATTTCCATGTTTTGTTATACTTGGTCCCTTAAGGACAGAAGGCTTCTTTTGTATCCAGTACAGTCTAAATAATCAATAAATATTTTTACCCAACTGACTGATCACAGCAAGATGGGCAAAGAATGAAATAGCCTAAATATCTCAATTATCCATGCCCACACTTGACATCCATGGCAAAAACTACCAAGTCCTCTCATTAGTGTATAATCATGCTATTTCTTCCAGTAATTATAATAATGCATTAAAGTTTTAAAAGTTGTCTGATATCTTAATTAAAACTAAGAAATCAGACAAGATTATATATTTAGACAAAATAATTAAAAGTTTCTTGAAGTTTTGTGCTTTTTTACAGAGTTATAAAAAGATATCACAAGGAAAAAATTAATAAAGAGCTAAACAAAACAATTAAGAAAAAATCTTAAGTTACAGGAGTTCTCAAAAGTAAGTCTCATTAAAATAGCAATACAACCAGTAAAATTAAAAATTGTTACTTTTAGAATCTCAGGAAGGGTAACTATTGGAGATGATTTAAGTCAGCACCTTGAATTAGTTATTTGTGCTTGACTCTCCTAGAAAACTGCATGTGGTGACATTTTTGCCATCACTAAATTAGGCAAAAGAAAGGTTTGTCAGCAACATTTACATGTTTTGTTATACTTGGTCCCTTAAGGACAGAAGTAATTTCCTTTGTATATCTAGCACAGGCTGGTTTTTGGATGTCAGTCTTTCTTCTTTAAAGTGCTTATTTTAAACATAAAACATTCAATTTATTATTTTGATAACTGCAATCCTTAAAATACATAATCCAACTGAACAATTATATGTTAATAGTTTCATTCTCTTCAAATACACAACACACTAAATCTAAGTTTATACTTTGGCTTCGTTTCTGAGGTGAAACATGAAAGTTGCTAGATAAGACACTGTTAAATTAAACATTTCCATCATTTGTTACAAAAAAAGAAATTGAAACATAACTTATGTTGAGAACTAAGAGGGTACTAATTTCAAAAATAATGATTTATAATTATTTTTTCTCTCATTAAGATAATAAAACCTCTCTAAGGATTTAAAAGCAAAAAGTTGGTTTTTGAAAATAAAGAAATCTATGTATTCAAGTGCCATATAGCAATCTGCATAATTACATATTCAACTTCTATCTACATTAATTAAAACTAATAATTATGAAATAAGTATCACCAACAAGGAGATTCAATATTTGAAAAGCAGAAATGCTAAACGCTGAAAATGTATATAACATAATTAGAAAATGACTATCATTTATTTAGCAACAGTACCAAGGGGTTAAACAGGAAAAAGAGGGATGAGGAAACATCCTCAAAATTAACGTGCCAACTATTATTTGAGGTCTAAGGGCAGGCCCAGAGCAACTGACAATTCAATTATTAAAGCAGATGTTCCAGTTAATAGCCCTGTAACTTAAGTAAATTTAGAGTCATTTGTGAAACAGAAAGCTACGTAATTCCATCATCACGACTCACAAACATAGACATATTCACTAAATTGGACATAATAATTGTCCTGTTTTTCAATTTTACCTGAAATGCACATGAACACCATAAGATAAAATTTTTGAAATGATAATAACAATATCTGTTTCTGAGCTCAATATAGTCTTTCATCTATTAAATGGAGAAGAGAGTTGATTCTCTGCATCCTTTAATATTTTATACTAATCTCTTATTTCAGTACAGTATTACCAGGGATATCACAAGTTTTTATTTGTAGTCAAGCCACTACTATGAAAAGTTCAGATGGAGGTGAGAGTTTTAAAGAAAATTTCATTAAAATTGACAATGGAATTCAGACACAGTCAATTAATACCACAGTTTGTTTTGATTTTTAAGGATGAAATCAAGTAGTAGTTTAGGAAACATTTATTCCTGTACATCCAGTTCTTGCTGTGCAGGCAGAAAACAAAGAAAATAAAGTTAGAAGCATGCAGAAAGATAGATAAAATGTAATCATATACAATAAAAACCAAAGGAAGAACAATTAAGAGGCATTTTATTTTAAAGTCAAGGTAGAAAATATTAATAAATTTCTTTTGGGGAAAGCCTGTCATGGGAGAATAGCAATTTATATATGTATATATTATCGAAATATAATCAAGTTAAAACTAAAATAAAAGTCAAAAAGCTCTTAAATTTTCTTCAAGGTTTAACAAGATCTTAATTATATATAATCTTTTATTCTCTCATCTAGTTCTATTTACTGGAATAAATCTAGATTTACAAAGCAGTGCAAGTAAATTAATTTGGTTGGCAGAAATGGAAGCAATGAAGCTCCAATAATTAGCTACAAAGCAGGAAACCAAAATTAACAATGTTAACTAAATGAGCTATCGCAGAAATAGTGACATAGCCTATGACTTAACATTATCTTTTCTGCGCACGACAAAAGCTTTGCTCCTATGTAGAAAAAAAAATCATCTGTATTTTCCATTTAACACATGCTAAAATGAAAAACAAATAATCAAATTCTACCTACAAACTGTATAATACTTAAAGAAGTTCGTGAATCAGGAACTTTAAGAACCACCCATGAAATCCTGGGCCTAGAAATCATTAAAATTCCACTTCACTCGTGACCATGAAGAACAGAATTTACCTCAAGTAAGTCCGAGCCCTCAGATTCCTGTCTGTCATACGGACGAATGATGCCATCTTCGTGGATCAGGCGAGGGGGACGGAGACTAGATACTTCCTCAGTTGATTCTGCTGCCCTGAATAAGGCATCAGAGTAAGTGTAAGAAATTATGTGAGAGTCTTTCAAAATAATGTGTGTTGATAAATATATAAATATTTCACAAAAAACAATCATTAATTTTAAATAACTTTCCCCAAATAACGCAAAAGTATTAAAACCAAGTCTGTCTGACTCCAAGTCCCCCAACCTTCTCTAAAATAAAAAGAAATATCAAAATAATAAAAGCAGGGCCTAGCTCATCTACTCTTTGTATCCTTGGTGTCTAGCACAGTGCTTGGCACATGGTAGGTAATAAACATTTGTTGAATAAAGGGGAAATGCAGCCACAAAATATGTCTTTTCTTTTCTTTTTTTTTTTGAGACAAAGTCTTACTCTGTCGCCCAGGCTGGAGTGCAGTGGCACGATCTCAGCTCAGCTCACTGCAACCTCCGCCTCCTGGGTTCAAGCGATTCTCATGCCTCAGCCTCCCGAGCAGCTAGGATTACAGGCGCCCACCACCACGCTCGGCTAATTTGTGTATTTTTAGTAGAGACGGGGTTTCACCATGTTCACAAAAAATGTCTTTTCTTACTCCTTTCTGGTGGCACTCTATGTTTAAAGCTACCACAGCTTTCAATTAGACTTTAAGATCCTTAGAAGCACTCAAATAATCTAATCTATTTATGTATTCCTTGTAAAAATTAGCACACAGACACATACCTTGCACACAGTATGTACTCAATTACCTCTGAATGCCTTGGAAAGTACTACTGGCCATATCTATGATTCCACCAGTTGGGCGAGCCACGGCACCCACAAGCCCTTTTCCAATTCCTTTAAAGAATCCAGCAGCGCCTTCCTTTTTGGCACCTTCAGAAAACCAATGACAATGAATGGATAAAGGTATTTTTAAATGAGCAAGTTTGAATTCAACCAAAACCTGGGTGAGATACTGAACTGTTTTACTCAGGAAGTTACAAAAATTTGGCTTTCTAAAGAAGTTAAATGTAATCCTAATGTGATAAAATAGTGGTTCTCAAAGTGTGTTAGAAATGCACATTCTTGGGCCCCACCCCAGACCTAGTGAATCAGAAACTCTGGGAGCGGGGCCAGCATTTATATTTTAATAAGCACTCCAGGTGATCCAGACACATGCTCAAGTTTGAGAGCTACTGATCTAGGAGTCTCATCAGTACCTGTAACTTGCAGGTGTAAGAAGGGACCAGAAAACGTTCTCTTTTTTAATGCTGACCATCAGATTTTTCAAGGAGTGTGCTTTTAAAAATATATATAACAACTTTATTGAAATACAGTTCATATACCATAAAATTTACCACTTAAAATGTACAAATTAAATTTTAGGATAAATTAGCTTTTAGTATGTTCAGACTTGCACAACTATCATCACAATCCATTTTTTAAAATGTTTATCATTTTAAAAAGAAACCCCCTTTCCCATTAGCAATCATTCCCTATTTCCCCCAACCTCTCCCCACCAAATCCTACCCAGTGTACCTCCATTCCTCCCTGCCCCTCCCCACCTCCAGACTAGGTAACCACCTAGAGATTCTTTCTATCCCTATGGATTTACCTATTCTGGACATTTCAGACAAATGGAATTATGTAATATGTGGTGTATTGTGACTTTTTTTTCAAGGTTCATCCAAAATTTTGTAACAAGTACCAGTACATGATTCCTTTTTATGACTACTATTCTAATGTATGGAAATATCACCTTTTGTTTATTCATGCATCAGGTGATGGACATTTGGGTTGTTTCCATCTTTTGGTTATTCTGAATAATGGTGCTATGAACATTTGTGCACAGTTTGAACACCTGTTTTCAATTCTTCTGGGTGTAAACCTAGGAGTAGAATTGCTGGGACACATGGTGACTCTGTGTTTAACTTTTTGAAGCACTGACAGACTATTTTCCTCCAAAATGACTGTTATTTTACAGTCCCACCGGTAGTGTATGAGGGTTCCAATTTCTCCGCATCCTCTTAACACTTGATTCTAGCCATTCCAGTAGGTGTGCAATGGTATCTCATTATAGTTTTGACTCGCATTTCCCTATTGACTAATGATGTTTAACGTCCTTTTATGTGTTTATTGGCCATCTGTATATCTTCTCTGGAGAAATGTCTATTCATATCTTTTGCTCATTTAAAATTGTGTTATTTGTCTTTTAATATTGATTTTAATAGTTCTCTATATGTTCTAGATACATCTTTTATCACGTATATGACTTGCAAAAATTTTCTTCCATTCTGTGGGCTGTCTTTTCCCTTTCTTCATGGTTGTCCTTTGAAGCACAAAAATTTTAAATGTGGATGAAGTTCAATTTATGTATTTGATGAAGTCCAATTTATGCTTCTTTTCTAGCAAAGTTTGGCCTAATCCAAAGTCATGAAGATTTACTCCTATATTTTCCTCTGAGTTTAACAGTTTTACTCTTACATTTAGGTATTTAATCCATTGTGAACTCATTTTTTATATATGGTACAGGTAGGGGTCCAATTTTGTTCTTTTGCTCATAGATACGAAGTTGTCCCAGCAAATCTGTTGAAGACGATTCTTTCCTATTAAATTATCTTGACATCCTTGTCGAAGATCAGTTAACCATAAGTAAGAGTCTATTTCTGGATCTTCGATTGTATCCCACTGTTCTATATGTCTATCCTTATGTTAGTACTACACTGTCTTAGTTACTGTAGCTCTACAGTAAGTTTTGAATTTGGGAAGTAGAAGTCCTCCAACCATGTTCTTTTTCAAGACTTTTTTGGCTATTTTGGATCCCCGGAATTGCAATATAAATTTTGGACTTGGCTTGTCAATTTCTGCAAAGAAACAAACTGGGATTTCGATAGGGATTGCATTGAATAAGCAATGTGCTTTTTTAATGGGATAAAAACAACAGCAAAAATGAGTAAATTGCTACCGAGGGCCCAAACAAATCCAGTTTATCTCTGGCCCTGCTAAAAATATCATTCAAAGTCTGAAGCATGATCTACTACTTAACCTCTCTACTTTCTGAGGAAAATATGTTCACTGAGCAACTTAAGGCTACGAATATAAAATTCAGACAGTAATTTTCTCAATCAAGTATCAGCAGCAATAACATCTATTATGTTTACTAAGTATCAAGTCTTCAGATATTGTAAAGGAAGGAAATATTTTCAACATACCTTCCACAGGTTTTGTTATTATTCCAGTCACTCCACCAACAACTCCCTGAAAGAGAAATCAATCATATAGTCTAGACTGAATGGAAGGTGTTTAATTTTAAACCAACCACTAGAGGTCTCTACAGACATACTGGAAATAACAACAACAAAAAAAATTGAAGACTTAACTTGATAATGTAAACAACATACACATATAAGTTAGCACTATGATTTTTCAAATAATATATCACAGCAAATCTTAAATGATTTATTCCTAGCGGAAATAAAATTTTATAAAAGAAACATGAGTAAAGCAGATAAAAGGATTTTGAATCTGGCTGTGATCCCAATCAGCTATGTAACCACGGGCAGTTGATAAAATCTCTTTAAGTCTCAGTTTCCACATCAGCAAAATGAGTGAGTCGAGCCAAATAATATTTACAATCTAATTATACATTTTAAGGAGATTACATTGTAACTCAGTGGAAGTGCAGAAAACTGAAAATAAAGGGCCCTCCCAAGGATAGGTAATAACCTGGCAAACAAAGTGCCTTAGTGACTATAACACCCAACATTACAAATTACTATCAAAAACACAGCAGTTTCCTGAAATCATTTCCAAAATTAAAACATGAATATTCTAATACATTCTTAATCATTGTGAAGTAATGGTAGTAAAACTACCTGTATATTCTATAAACACACAGAAAGGGAACTGATGGATACACACTTAAATTGGAAACAGATGAGAGGTGATTAAAGAGTATTCTAGCCTTACTCATGTTTTATTTACTTATTAACAGAATAACTTTTAAGTTCTTATAATTATTTACAAAAATATTCATACATCACCTGTATAATTAAGCAGTATTCATATATTACCTATATAATTTTAAACATATTAAAAAGTAATGAAAGGCAGTTCCTGGTTTATCAACAATTAACTTTCACACATCCCTTCCACAGAAAGTCAATCACTGATGACCTGAAGAGCTCCTTCTCCCTCTAGTTTCCATCGGTACCATGTATCTCTGCTTCTCACTTCCTCACCTTCTACACCAGTGCTAACTTGTCATCATTACAGTTTTACGAAATCTGGCAATTCAGGGGATAGATCTGGTGGTGACAATGGGGAAGGGGAGCAAAAAGGAAACTGGAAAGTCCATAATTTATCGTTATTTCTATTCTGACAGGCCTAAACTCATAAGTAGCATTCTAAGTTTCACACAACCAGCTAGAATAAATTTTTTTTTTTTTTAGTTGCAGATTTCTTAGATTCAGCAGAGAACTTACTCGCAGAAAGCCCTTTCCTCCTCTGGCCAGGCTGTCTCCAAAATCTTTGGGCTGTCGACTCAACTCTTCTCTTCTTTTTTGCTGATATTCCTTGTCCATTGTAATTGCTGCCAAACCTTTCCCAACAGAACCAGTGATTCGAGATACAACTCCTGCTGCACCACCTATCAAAGACAAGGGATTAATATCTAGAATATACAAGGAACTCAAACAACAGCAAGAAAACAAATAATCTTAAAATAGGCAAACAATCTGAATAAATATTTCTCAAAAGGAGACATACAAATGGCCAACAAGTATATGAAAAAATGTTCAAGATCAATAATCATCAGGAAAGTGCAAATCAAAACCATAGTGAGATATTACCTCACCCCAGTTAGAATGGTTATTAGAAAAAAGACCAAAAAAAAAATCACAAACGCTGTCAAAGAAGTGAAGAAAAGGGAATGCTTATACCCTGAGAGTGGGAATATAACTTAATACAGCTATTAATGGAAAACAGTATGGAGGCTCCCCAAAAAATGAAAACTAGAACTACCATATGATCCAGCAATCCAACTACTGGGTATATATATCCAAAAGAAAAGAAAACAGTATATCAAGAGATATCTGCACTCCCATGTTTACTGCAGCACTAGTCACAATAGCTAAGATATACAATCAATCTAAGTGTCTATCAATGGATGAACGGATAAAGAAAATGTGACACACACACACACACACACACAATGGACTACTACTCAGGCATTAAAAAAAAAAAAAAAGAAATCCTTTCATTCACAGCAACTTGGATGAGCCTGGAGGACATTATGTTAAGTGAAATAAGTCTGGCACAGAAAAACAAATACTGCATGTTCTCATTCACATCTGAGAGCTAAAGAAGTTGAACTCATAGAATGAGAGAGTAGAACTCTGGTTATTAAAGGCCGAGATGGGTAGGGGGAGAAGAGGATAGGGAGAGATTGGTTAATGGATACAACATTACATCCAGATAGGAGAATAAGTTCTAATGTGCTATAGCACTGTAGGGTGACTATAGTTAACAACAACTCATTGTATGTCTTCAAATAGCTAGAAGAGAGGGTTTGAATGTTCCCAACACAAAGAAATGGTAACTGTTCGAGGTGATAAATAGCTAATTACCAGATTTGATCACTACCCAGTGTATACATGTATCAAAATATCACTCTATACCCCATAAACATATACAATCATGTGTCAATTAAAAATAAAATAAAAAAATTTTTAAGGCTCAGATAAGTTACACTGTTTATATCAACAGCATTATCACAATATACAGCACGCAATTGGTTTAAACTAATAGGTGCTTAAAATTCTGCCTCATACAAAAAATGCAGAAATTAATTTTTCCCATCTAACAAGAAAAGGAATAAAATTATTTAAAGTACATTTATTCAACACTACAAAGACATATTAAAAAACCAGCAGTCCACTGTTAACTTATTTTCCATTTAAAAACAAGGAAACATGTCTTTTAAAAGGGATTATTAAGAAAGTGATCCCTCCTTTATTAAATAAAAGCATTTGTTTTCATAACAACATATTTCTAAAAAACATACACATATATCACAAATATGTGATACATACCTACTGTGTGTCCAAAGAGACTTCTCACCTCCAATCACTAACCCCTCTGCAAATTCTTCAGGGCCTTTGAACAGCACCCTGGCAAAAAAAAAAAAAAAAAAAAAAAAAAAAAAAAATCTATTATTTAAATTTAAATAGTTAAGATCTTTTAATTTAGTAGTTCAGGGTTTGCCTGAAGAATCCAAATCCGTAAAAATCTATAAACACTGTGATGAATCAATTTTCACCTCTACCCCAAATATGGATAGAATATCTATTGTGTTTGAAGATACTTTCAACCTACCTGATCTTAGCAAATTCTTTAAGTCAAAAATTGGATAGGTATAAACCACTGGCTTCAATTGCAATTTGAAGTTGGCCTCCCAGAACTAAGTTTCATCAGATTGCTAAAACAAGTTGCAACGATAAGAGTAGGAGAGTCCACAGATTTTTTTTACTGTCTTATTCTCCCATTTATTTTCTCTGCTTTATTCTTCTAAAACCCTCATACACTGGGCTGGCTGCTAGACCCTTTAAATGGAGGGGAATAGGTTAGATGAAAGCTTGAATATGAAACAAACTTTGCTTTCAGTTCCCTATTAGTCCCTTCCGCAATGGTGGAACAGTCTTGAAAGTCTTAATCTACCCAGCACTCTAAATATTCTTACAACTACATTAAATCCTGGCAAATGTGGGCAGTGCTCATTAAATTCTAAACAATCATCCAGTGCTATCTCATGTAACTTTAAATAAAAATATTAAATTGATATACTTCTGTGATTTGAACATTATTCAATTCCCAGATACAATTACAATGCAAATTACTATCTGTTATTAAAAAAGAGAACATCCATTTTTCTACACCTATCCTTAAAATAAGTAAGAGGTCAATACCTGGAAGGGTTCATAGAATAAAGCTTCAACTCCTTCAGACAGACCTCTAATTAATCCAAATGGGTTTCCAAGTACATCTAACCCCAATACAAGGACATACATCTGTTTCAAGAACTAAAAAAGAAAAAAAAAATTAAATTAAGTCCTTCACAACTGTTTTAAGAAACATTATAATAAAATAGAAAAAAAAAGAGATTTACTGATAAAATTAAGTTTGTGTTAAAAGAAAGCTGTAGGGAATAACCACCACAACATCTACTAATTGATCTTTTACTCTGTTCCAGGCACTATGCCAATACTTTACAAACAGCTTTTAAATTAAACAGAACTGGTTTGACACACAGGCTGCCACGTAGCAGTTATGTGACCTTCTACAAGTTATTTAGTATCTAACAGCCTGTCTTCTAATCTATAAAATGGAAGGTTAGGCTGGGTGTGGTGGCTCATGCCTGTAATCCCAACACTTTGGAAGGCTGAGATGAGAGGATCACTTGAGGCCAGGAGTTAATGACCAGCCTGGGCAACACAGTGACACCCTGTCTCTATAAAACTTAAAATTTTTTAAAAGGGAAGTTACACTGTCCTTGCATGGGTGAGTATGCATATTAAATGAATACATAATTCAGTAACTGTTAGTTGTTTTTATTATTACTTTACCATCATTATTATTAATAAATTAGATGGAAAATAATTAACCAAAACAAAAAATAAGGGAAAACATACCCTCATTTTAACATGTAACTTTCATAATGTCTGTATATGTCACAGGAGAAAGAACATTCCAGCAGTGGAAGGAAAGGAAACGTCACCCTGCAGTTCCATGGTATAGCAATTGTACCAAACTGACCTGCAACAACTACTGACTGTCTCTATGCATACATACTTGAACCACAGAGTAACTGAGGCACAGGGAGGAAACGGGCTTAGAATTCTGCTTGCAATTCACTAGATTATATTCAGAAACTATAATCACTGAAGAAATCAAGTGTAATGACCATAAAGTCACTATTCTTTCCCAAAGTGGTAAAAGTATAATTGCAAAGTCAAAAAAGGAACTGGAGGAAAATTTTCAAAAGGTGTATAAAGAGGGGTAGAACTAAAGAAATAGAAATTAATCATTGAAGAAAACCACTAAATAAGGAGATTTCAAACTGAGGTAAATTATATAAACATTACTGCATACTATACAGTCACATGCAATGATATTTTATGAAGTATATTCCTTATGAAATACTGATAGGAAATTACCTGTTCACTGTAATGCCTAACAACACTCCACATAAGCTGATCTCTCTTGTAAAATTGGTATCGAATTTCATAATAAGCAAGCCTGGGAGGAGAAAAAGGAAAGATTCAAAGATACTTATATGAAAAAAAAAGGGGGACTTAAAATTTGAATGACAGCTAATGCTAATCATAGCCTATTCTTTCACAATTTACTTTGTACATTTACCACATAACCATTTATGATTGTCTTAATAATGGTTACTAAATTATTATAAAACAGTGCACAAGTTTTCATATATGCATAAAGAGTGAGGAGATTCTTTAAAAGTCAACCATCGTCCCACCGCATAGTGGATTTTAAAGGTTTATTTTCTTATTTCCCACTTTGAATTCTTTCTTTTATATGCAATGATAAAATGTTTAAAACATTTTGTATGCCCTGTTTACACTCAAAATTGTGGAGAAGTATTTCTTTTATGTTATTTAAAACTCTACATAAACATTTTAAACAGAAGCATAACATGTTACCATGTGGCAGTGTCATAACAAGCAATTCTTCCACTGTCAGACATTTCCAATTTTTGGTAAAATAATTAATGATGCCATGTGTATGTTGAATATAACTATTTGGTTGAACTTCAAGATTAGATTACTTTTTGGAAAGAATTTCCAAAAAGAGAATTACTGAGTGAAAAGCAACAAAACATTTAAGGCTCCTAACAAATGTAGTTTTCCACTTACACCAACAGTATTTAAAAAGTGCCTATTTCTTAGAACCACCCCGACTAGTATTAAATAGGATTTTAAAATAGAATCGCTCATATTTTAAAATCTTTGATAAGTTGCTTTAATTTGCATGTATTCTTTGATAAATAATGATGCCATCATTGTGTTTTCCCTTTTGCTAATTTCTCCTATTGTTCTCTGGCCACTATACCATTAGAATCTAGGTTTTTCTTATCAATGTTTAATATTAAGATAATAGTCCTTTCTCTGTCATTATATTTTCCCAGTCTTTTGTTTTAATTATTTTCACTGATTTTGTTGAAAAGTATTTGATTTTATGTGGTTAAATATATCTTTTATTTTCCATTGCTTTTAAACTTAGAAAGACATCCTCTATTCAGAGATGTCTTTTTTTTTCTTTTTTTTTTTTTGTCTTTTCAGTTTAGGTTTTATATTTTATCATTCGTTTTCTGTGAAATTTAGTAGTGTACATGTAAGGTAAAAATGATCTACAGGGATTTTTTTTTCACCCAGATAATTACTTGTTCCAATACCATTGTTGAACTGCAAAATTCAATAACAATTTATTTAATGTATACATATCTAGCATTACGTATCTCTGAATATAACATGTTTTAAAAATGGTCAATTTACAATATATGACTTAAAAATTCAATTATTTTCTATATCCACGTATTATCCAGATATGAGTAATCAAAGAAAACAAGACTCTTCACCTTATCATTATGAATACAATAAGCATTCCTAAAGAGTAGAATCACAAATGGACCAAATTCTCCAAATGTAAGTAGTAAAGTTATCCTTTTCCTAAGCTAACATCGCACAAGTGGAGAGAATTAATCTCCAGAAACATGACCTTGGTACACCTGCTTCCCAATGTACTCTAACAGAAGTCTTACTTGAATATAAGGTCATCCACATCAGTCAGAGTAGCACCTATGCTTTTCAACAGCAAGTTGACAGACTGAACTGCAAACATTTCCTGTTTTTCTTTGTCTGATCCTTCACCTCCGGAACCCAAAGACAAACTCAAATGCAACTAAAAGAAAAATAATGTTCAATAAATGAAAGCTAAAAGTGAAAATTTTACATATTTAGGATCCAGGTAGTCCAGAAACAAACCAAAAAAAGTCTTTCGATTAGAGTCCTAGTGAAAGCTATTATTTGATACTATACATTATAGCAGAACAACCCACTTACACTTGATTCTCTTTGCTTTTTAAAAAAATACAAATTAGTCTGATCCAAAATAGAGTTCTAATTTTGCAATGTATATAAATGCTATTGTATTCATATGAAGGAGACCAACACACTTTACAAAAATGTCATAATCATTTTAAGAAGAAAAACATGTCAACTGGCACACAAGTAATCTGCCAGTCAAAACAGATAATAACAATAACATGACAATTAAGGTAAGTTAGCAAGTTGTTAAGTTTTTAAAAGTATAATAAGGTTTTCAGCTTCCACAGACCCTCCAACTTAGTATTTAAACATGAGATTTCAGATCCTCATTTAGCTGCTACTTCGTACTGAACCATCATTAGTGCAACAGCACAAGAAGATACAGGCAAAAAGTAATTCAACATGTGTAAAGTAGATGAATTTCCTTTCTCATTTTGTCATTTCCTAGCCATATTAACTAACTAATATAGAGCTCAAGTAAAGTGGACTTGGGGCAAGGCCAGGAAAGCCTGTGGTTGTTTTTTTCTTTCATGTGACCGTCTGCCCACATGAAGAGTCTGGGAGTGTTGGGATCCAGGAAAGGTAACCACGGGTAAACAGTGATCCAGCCTTTCCCTAGGGCATCGTCACTATGGGCTATGAAAATAATTGTTGTTCATAATCTTTACCATTAGACTTCATGGCTCAATTCCCACTGTGCCTAAGAACACAAATAGGTAAATTATCAATCATTAATATCCCTCTAGAATACAATATCCATGAAGCTATTTTATACCTCCACAGCAACTTTCATAATAAGCATTCAGTAAATATTTGTTTCAGGTGTGATTCAATCCCACAAATAACTGATTTTCACTTAAAAGTGAAAAAGAAATGGTATATTACCTATCACATAAAACATTATCAATTTTAAACCTGACACTATCAATGTCTGATATCACCAAACTGATATACCAATTTAAAATAATAATTTCATTTTAGAAATCCATTCATTTAGCTGAAGAACCGGTAAATGCAATTGAAAGTAATGTGCTGTAAACAGTTTTTGAGAATGTAAAGGATCATCAATATTTTAAAGAGTTACTTAATTATAAATCTGGCCCATTACACAAGTTTAGAGCATTATGGTTGATAGCATTTGTGAATTTACTAAGCAGTCACCTTCTCCTATAAAAGCTAAAAAGAACAACAAAAGGGAAAAAAGAAATGAGTTCATAAAGTACAAAATCAGGCAAATGAAAGGTATCCAATTTTCCACTCCCTTAGTTACAATCAAATTTTGGAAGGGGGGAAAACACCACATCAACAGTATAGTACCTACTTCAGCGTTTTTGCATTCTGGTTACGGCACCTATTATAGCTCTCTGTTTAGACAGTGATAGTAGTTACAAAGTGCAACCAAAACATTAAACGTTGGCAAGCACTTCTACGCTTAATTAAAAAATGCCTTTGTCAGCTTCTTCTTTGAATAAGGGGGTTATTAATTCAAGACTGGAAACATGCTCTGGTGGTTTCTCTGTGGAATTATGGCTGTGCATATGTTACAGAGAATTGTCTTAATTATTTCGATTAATCAAATAAAATTCCCACCAAATACATGATGCAACAAATTAAAATCTACGATGGTCCACAGACCCTTTAAAAAGTTCTACAATAACTTCACTAAGTTTTCAAATCAATAATTACAACAAACCTTCACAGGAGAAATATGGAAATGTTCAAAGAAACTAAGAATTGACATATCAGTCATTGAAGTCTCCATTAATTCTGCATTTAGAGCATCAATATCTTGTTGGATTAACTTTGTCTGAAAAAAAATAAAATCAAGAATTACTATTTTATTTTTTTCTCTATTAAGTTAGCTCAAAAAAGGCTGATTTAAATTTTTTTAATTTTATATTTTCCCAAGAATGGAAAATCTTTTACCCGTCTCTTTCGCTTCAGGATCTGTTGATTGGGTAACAGTACAATAACAGCTCCTAGAAAACCAACCCTGATCACTTTTTAAAGGCATTTCCTGAAATGCGGACCATAAAATACTAAGGAAAAAAAATTTAAGATGGAAAAGGATTTCTACAAATCTTTTAATTTTGATGTTAAAACTTTGATTAGTGAAAAGCCACAGTTATATCCCTTGTTCCCTTCATCTCCTAAAAATTATGGTTAATAGATCCAAAGTCTTCTCAGATTGAGACCTTTTTCACGTGGAGTGAAAGCTTCAACTCAGGTAATATTGCCTGCATTAACACTTAGCACTTACAGTCCCAAAATGCTACATTCCATCAACGTCACAGAATGAAACCAAATACAACTAGAATCATGTGCTGTATGATCCAATTTTTAAAGTTCACAGCGATTACTTAAAAGAACACAGCTCACAAATACATATCACTTTAGATTTTCCTTACTATTTTATATTCTAATTGGGGAGTTAAGAATAAGATACTTCGCACAGAAATTCTACACTTTAAAATATGTAGAGACCTAACTACTAAAATAAGTTGAGCATAAAAGATTACTTGACCAAAAGTGAATTAAAAGGTTCAGTTGGAAAACACTTTTACATGAAAAGTCCACTTTCAACAAAGAGTGAGATTTATTTTCAGAGTAGATTTCTCATTTTAAATTCCTTTAGAGAAACAGCAAGAAATCTTTACTTACTGAACTGTAGACTTTTACTGTACTCATTAAATCTTGTGATGACACTCACATCAATGAAGGCTTGGGCTCTAGAGGAAGAAGTAACACATGAAAAAAAAAATGGCTTCTGTATACCTAGGTCCAAACTAATGCCTACCCTTTAACTTTTAAAATACAGTTATATCTAGTGTCCACAACTTATTTCTTTTTACCTGAATCTAAAGCATAGATTTTGGAGGGGCAACAGGATGAAATAAACAGGAACATTGCACCTGGCCACTGACTATCAACCTGAAAGAAAGAAAACCAAACTACAAGATTCAAATAATTTAAACTTTTAGTTTCAAAGATAACGTTATAGAAGAGGCCCACTTCATCAGTAATTAAGTGTCCTAGTGTCTCGTGTATATACTGGTGGTAATTAGAGTTTCATTTTAAACTGTAAACGTTATATACTTCACAAGGGTAAGCTTTAAAAATAAAGGACTATATAAATACTCTCATAATTGTATTAACAGTGTGCAATATGTACATCATTAATGAAAATACTTGTATCTATGGATCCCGCAAGATTTCAATTCTCTACAGTTTAAATAAAATATAAGTGGAAACTGAATATGAAATTAGGGAATAAGGTAAAAAGAAAAGAATGAAAGTAGGTTAAACAGTACTTAACAGCTAAAAGGAAGGAAGGAAGGGAGGGATGCTGGGAGGGAGCAAGCAAGCATCCAAAAGGAACCTCCAGCAAAGTTCTGCTCTCTGCCCTGAAGAATGACAAAGGAAAATCTTATATGGGGTCCCATGACAAATTCAAAGGAACATTTAAAAATAACAATCTCAGTGCAAGAAAACCCTTTTGCAGGCTAATTGATCAAAATTAGTCTTAACAGTAACGAAGTTTATATGTAAGATGTTGAATAAACAGGATATGTGGAAGAAGGGGAAAAAACATACAAAGAAAAGATACCAATTACCATGTAAACTATAAAGTTGTAAAAAAGAAATTTCATTCCCAAGATTCCCAAAGTGATGATAAATACTTATTTGAGGATGACAACGTTACCTGAAGCCAGTACAACCTGGCCCTTAAACTTCTCTGGTGAGAAGATTGCTTAAATTCAATCTGAATTCCTGATAAAAAGTCTCGTTTAATAGGGCAACGAATAGGGAGGCGCATTTCCATTGGATCTTTATCACAATTGACCTGGACAAAAAGCACATGGTTTTGTGATGAGCTGATATTAGCACAGTAGCTATTCTATTTTAAATATGTTTATTGATCAAATTGAAAAAAATCTTTATCTTTGTGTCTCACCAACAGATCTTAACAAGACAACAATTGTGAAACTTTTCAAGTATAGAAACTATAGTTTACAAAACATGCTTTATGTAAAAGAAAATTTCTTCAAATAATGAATAGTTCCAGATAATTCTTTTTCTTTTTTTTTTTTCTTGAAACGAGGTCTTGCTGTCACAAGTGCAGTGGCAAAATCACAGCTCACTGCAGCCTCAACCTCCTGGCTTCAAGTGATCCTCCTGCCTCAGCCTCCCAAGCAGCTGAGACTACAGATGTGACACCATGCCCAGCTAATTTTAATTTTATTATCTTTTTTGTGTAGAGACAAGGTCTTACTATGTTGCCCAGGCAAGTATCAAACTCCTGGCCTCAAGTGATCCTCCTGCCTCAGCCTCCTAAAGTACTGGGATTACAGGTGTGAGCCACTGCACCTGGCCCCAAGATAATTCTAAACAAATCTGTTTTGCAACCAATAATTGATAGCTTAGTCATGTCTGACACTAATTATATATTTTTTATCATTTAAGTATGGCCAAAATTGATGGGGGTGGTGGGGAATGTAACTGGTGACAGTGCTACCCAAACCATCAGACAACAATGACAAAGAGTGACCAAACTGCATGATTAAACCAGAGCAAGCTGGAAATTGCAGTCAAGCTTCTTCAGCCTTCCTGGAGCATAGGTGACTTTTAGTTTTAACTGTGTAAGGGCCCAGGTGGAGTGCATCTTTATTTGTGAATGCCTACTCATGTCCAACAATCACTCACATTTATTGAATTTACTTGAGCAGGTTTTTGTAATTTCCTCAATGAAACATGTAATTTTACACAGTCTTTATTTAGCAATATGTATTGGTGTCATTCAAAATATAAAAAAAAATTTCAATGAAGCAATCTTCTTCCTAATAATTCTGAAAACAAGTTCCATAAGACTATCTGATTAGTTAATAGAATTATAAAAATATAAAAATGCAATAAAATTATTAAAACACCGATTTAAATCCTGTTTCACAGTATATGATTAAACAACAATATGTTTTAATTAAAAATATACTTATGTGTATCAGTCACACCAATCCTATTAAGAAATGAAAGTTTATCTACTAATAAGTTCATTTTTGCACACGTCTTTACTTGGGCACTACAATTTTACTTACTACCACCACCAGGAAAATACACATATAAAAATCAAAACAAAAGAATTTTGGTATACCTCAAAATTATTATCTAGCTTAATCCAGCCATGGTCTCTTGATATTTGATGTTTCTGATAGGATTGTTCCAATAAGATTATCTGCTTTTGACTAAATGGCTTCCATTTCCGTTTTGGTTTCATCTCCCAAACAACACCAGAACTGAATAATTCACACAAAAAAATTAAATTAGCAATATGTATTTAGATCTGTGGAACTTTATGCAACTCCAGATTATTGTAACTATTATTTTCCTATGAAAATTACATTGGTATAAGGAACTTCTTAAAGTAACGAACTATACCTGTGTTGCAAGAGTACAAAAATAAAAGAGGCAGGCAAGAAAATAACTTTTTCTATCAATGTTGACATCAATCAATTAAGGGACTGGCAAACTTTTTCTGCAGAGGGCCATATATTAAATAGTAAATATTTTAGGTTTTCTGGACTGAGACAAAATTCAAGTTATTAGATAGGCAACTTAGATACAAAAGAGAGAAAAAACTCCCATAAATTTTTAATTGATGAAATTTAGAATATAAAATAATTAAGAGCAATTCTTAAAAACAAGTCTATTAATGAAAAAATAAACTTCTTTTGTGAAAGTAGCATGTCACTTAGTGTTATTTATTACCAAAATCTATCGCAAATGTTCATCTATTAATGGTAATCTGTAATGAGCATCTTTAAAAATACCATTTCACACAGATAGGTGCTGCCAAATACTGACATTGATCAATGAGAATTTATTTTCCTTGAGCATATATATCACTTGGAAGGCATTTATAAAATTCTATTAAATTATTCTCTTGATATTTGCCTTTTAGTATATTAATACATTACAGGTCAATCACTTCCAATTTAAAGTTAGGTAGAAGCTCCTCAATTGCACAAACGAATTGTGAAATGAGGAAATTTCCTTACACCTGCATTGAGGTCAGAAAAAATGTTGCTGGAACTGGAGTTGCAGGCCATAAAATATATCCTCTCCAAATATATGCGGAAGTGGAGATTTTGCTTCATGTTTTAACTTTGGACAGCACAGGAAGTACATGGAATATCTTGATATTACTTGAGATTCAAACATTAGTTGTCTTCAAAATTGACTATACTGTAGTATAAATTTTTCACATAAGCACTGTCTTCCAATTTTAGCTTGAAATTCATTTAAAAAATCATCAGTTCTGCAATTATGCAACAAAAACTAATTTCCAAAGCCACTATTATTGTATCATTAAT
Source organism: Rhinopithecus bieti (assembly GCF_001698545.2). Taxonomy (NCBI): domain Eukaryota; kingdom Metazoa; phylum Chordata; class Mammalia; order Primates; family Cercopithecidae; genus Rhinopithecus; species Rhinopithecus bieti. The sequence goes on along the minus strand of NW_016804541.1, from coordinate 1,452,773 downwards.
TCTGCAACAAAAATTAATTTCCAAAGCCACTATTATTGGTGTTTAATAATAGTGGTTGAGGGTGGTTCTTTTTGTTCAAAAAAATTTTAATCCTGGCCCAGAACTCAAAGAGTACAATAAAAAGTTACTGCTGCTAACCCATCAAACTGCTATGTGGTAACCCAAGTTAGAACATTCAGATTCTAGTTCCGGCAAAAATTCACAGAACTGATGATAGTTAAGTCCACAAGACTTAATAAAGTTTACTATTTGACACTAATGGTTTGATAACAAAAGGTGGACTGAAATATTTTCTACTAAGTACCTGCTCACAAATAATACAATAGGCTTTAAATGCTTTACCTTTTCACCAGCTTTATGAATTTGTCCAACTAAGTCTTTTCTGTTCCACAAATATTTTCCCATAATCAGTTGTATCTATCTTCAGGTTATACTGAATCAGTATTTCATCAGCTTGTTTGAAAATATTCTCACTTATAGTTGTCCTAGGCAAACTATTTATAGAGGTTAATCCTTTAGTCACTTCAAACTCAGTGCTGACTTCTCAAATATACAACTGAACAGTATTGGTAACATCTGTTGACTCATCAAGAGCCAAGGGAAACCACTCAATATTATTTGCCTTGTTTTTTAAATTGACTATTGATGTTGTTCAGAATGTCTTCAATTCTTTAAGCAACTGTTCCTACCGAAAGGCTAATGGCCTTAAACAAGTTCATTTTCTCTGGATACATTTCTTTAGCTGCTGCAATCAGACATAATTCAAGTAACTCACCATTGGTAAAAGACTTAAAAGACTTTCCTGGCTTGGCTAACAAATAAGTTACTCAGAAACTCACTTTGCTTGCAGCCTCATTATTGTTTTTTATATTTGTGAAGATATTCTGTGTGATGATATATTTTGCCTTAAATTTTCTAATTTTTCTGGCCATTGCTTTCCTGTGATTTGGAAATGTTATGGTAAGTGCTTAGTTTGGAAACTATATTGTCAATATATATTGTATTACTTCAGCACAGCTGTAGTTTCATAACATAGTAAAATAATGCTTTTTTAAATAAGAAGATAATCCACATTTCATTATGCCCTAAAAGAATAACATTCAAAGTCCACTTTTCTCTTGTTTTGGTATGATGGATATATATCAGTAATAAAAAAAAATGCTGTAGAACAATATGCATGAACTCAAACACGCTGTGATTTGTAATGCACTGAGTAGCAATGTCAGAGTAGCCATGCAAAATAACAGAAATCACTGTGTCCCAACAAAACATTATTTATGGGAAATAAACTGAATTTCATAATTTTCATGTGTTATTTTCTTTTAATTTTTTTCAACTATTTACAAATGTAAAACAAATTATTCTTAAGTCAAAAGCTGTACAAAAACAGGCACTGGATTAGATTTGGCTCACAGGCCAAACTTTGCTGGCACCTGAATTAGAGAATACTAAAATCTATAATACTTTACTTTACATAGCTTGTTTATATTAGTCAATGGTAGTGTTAACAATGTTCTAACTATAAAATGCATTTAGAGGATACCAGTCAATGAAGGCACTGAATAAAATATCTACTATAGACAATATAAATCCAACATTATTCATGATAAAAACTCTGAGACAACTTAAAGGGGAACTTCCTCAACTTGATAAAGAGCACCTACAAAAAACCTATAGCTAACATCACAGTGAGAAACCAGATGCTTTCCCACCAAGATTAGGAACAAGGCAAGTATGTCCACTCTCAACTATTCCCACCTTAACATAGTACTGAAGTCCAAGATGTGGTAAGACAAGAAAGTAAAGTTGGGAGTGAAGAAATCAAGTGCCTATGTTCACATTTGACATGACTGTCTAAACAGAAAATCCCAAAGAATCAACCCAAAAACTCTGGTAACTAATAAGAAATTATAACAACATTGCAAAAATATAAGGTTAATATACAAGTCAACTGCTTTCTTACATGCCAGCAATAAACAATTAAAATTTAAAATAAAAACAGAATACCATTTACATTAGCACCAAAGAAACAAACACTTAGGTATAAACAAAATCTAATACAAAGTGTATGTGATCTAAATGAGGAAACTACCAAAGTCTTTCAACAAATTATGTTGGAACACCCGGACATCCATATGCAATAAAGCAAATCTAGACACACAGCTTTCATCTTTCACAAAAAATAACTCAAACTGGATTAGACTTAAATGTAAGTTTGAGATCAGCCTAGACAACATGGTGAAATTCCATCTCCACAAAGACATAAAAAATATCAGCCTGGCATGGTGGCACGTGCCTGTAGTCCCAGCTACTCAGGAGGCTGAGGTGGGAGGACTGCTTGAGCCTAGCTGGCAGAGGTTGCAGTGAGCGGTGATTACAACACTGCACTCCAGCCTGGGCAATAGAGTGATACTCTGTCTCAAAAACAAATAAATACATACATACATAAAAATAAATAAATAAAAAACACAAAATTATAAAACTCCTAGAAGATAATAGGAGGAAATCTCGGTAACTTTGGGTATAGTGAAGACTTCTTATATACAACACCAAAAGCACAATCCATGAAGGAAAATAATTGATAAGTCTGATGTAAAATATAAAATTTCTGCTGTTAAAAACAGTTAAGAGAATAAAGAGATAAGCCACAGACTGGGAAATAGTATTTGCAAAACACATATCTGATAGAAGATTAGTATCCAAAATAAACAAAGAACCCTTAAAACTCAACATTAAGAAAATAACCTAATTTTAAAATGGACAAAAGATTTGAACAGGTGGCTCAGGAAAGAAGATATATAGATGGCAAATAAGCATATGAACAGATCCTCAACATCATGTCTCATCAGAAAACTGCAAAGTAAAGCAATGACATACTACTATATATCCTTATTAAAATAGCTAAAATCCAAAACACTGACAATACCAAATTTTGGCAAGGATGTGGAGCCACAGGAACTCTCATTTATTGCTGGTGGGAATGCAAAATGACGCAGCCACTTTGTAAGATAATTCGATATTTCTTACAAAACTAAACATACTTTTATCATATGATCCAGCAATCACATTCCTTGGCACTTACTCCAAAGAGGAGAAAAACATATGTCTACACAAAAACTTGCACATGAATGTTTATAACAGCTTTATTCATAATTGCCAAAATGTGGAAGCAACCAAGATCTCCTTCAATAGTTGAATGGATAAACAAACTGGAGTAATAGTCCATTCATACAATGGACTATTTAGTAAAAAGAAATGAGCTGTCAAGCCATGAAAAGAAACAAAGGAACCTTAAAAGCATATTGCCAGGTGAAAGAAGTTAATCTGAATAGGTTACATACTGTTTGATTCCAACTATATGAAATTCTGAAAAAAGAAAAACTTTGGAGACAATAAAAAGATCAGCGGTTTCCAAAGGTTTAGAAGAGGAATGGAGGGATTAACAGGAGGAAGCTGAGAGACTTTTAGGGCAGTGAAACTATCTTATATAATACTGTAATGGTGAATACAGCTTATTATGCATTTTTCAGAACTCATAGAATGTACAACACAAAGAGTAATACTTAACATTAGATACAGAAGTTAGATAATAATGAAGTTAGATAATACTGTAGTATCAGTATTAGCTCATCAATAGTAACAAATGTACCACACTACTGCAAGATGTTAGTAACAGGGGAAAGAAGAGTGTGGGTATATGAAAACTCTTTATTTTACACAGTTTTTCTCTAGACATAAGGCTGCTCAAAAAAAAGTCTGTTTTTTAAAATTATGTAACTGCTGTTGTTCCTTTGGAAATCTAGATTTCACTGAATGTGTACCATGTCATAAAAAAGGTAATGAAGTTATTTTAGATAAATTTTTAAATGTTCTTATAAAGGTGCACCTGACAAACTAGGACAGCATATACAATATTAAAGTAAAAAGCTTTATCAAAGAACAAAACGGAAAACTGGACCTATATAACTAAAAATGATTACCATACTTAGTTTAAAAATACCATATAATACTGAAATATATAACAAAGAATGCATTGCCTATATGCATATAAATATATTAACATTATATTAATAGTATGTATGATACCGTTTATAATCATTAGTTTGTCAGGTGTTGTGCAAAGTTCATTACATAGATTATCTATTTACTTTTCTCCTTAATTTGCTTTTCTTTCCCCAAACGTGCTTATTGATAGATCCTATCGTGGTTATATTTGGTATCACGTCAACCATTCCACCCATCAGCCTCCAAAAAAGAATAAGCCTTTTACCAAATTCAGTGTGATTTTTAAAATCAACTAAATATTCTAATATTTTTCTTACACAGATTTAAATAGAACTACAGAAAATAACTGGTCCCATAACTATTACAAAATTCTAAATGGCCACCCATTAAAGATTATGTACTCATATCAAATACTGCCTCCTCTCTGAACCTTGTTTTCAATTTGTTTCTGTTTCCTCTGACTCTTGACAGTTTCTCCAACCTCTACTGCACAAACTAGTCACTTATACCTCTGTATTTCCATTGCACACGTACATCCTTCTTTGTACATCCTTTCCTTTTCTATTTTTGCGACTCATTAAACACACACACACACACAAGGACAAGGAAAGAAACAAACCACTTTTTTCCCCACCAACTGACAATGAGTATTGTGAAGACAAAGACAGCATCTTACTCATCTTTATATCCTCGGGGCTTTTCAACAAACAGTTCAAAGAATTATTCAGTAAGTTTTACTGAATAAATATACAGCATACGAAAGTCAAACCAGGTATCTTTTTACTTTCCTCAAATGGGCTATTATCAACTCAATGCCTTTTAAAGGTTTAGGATGTCTTATTTTCCTTCTTGCATACCTGGTTATCCCAATATATGAAACTTCCTGCTTGCTTTCATTGTTAACCAGTGAAAGCCCAAGACTGTGGAGAGACAAGTTTATTTCATAATCAGCCTGTTCCATTTCTTCTGCCTGTAGTGCTTTGGAAACCAAGGCAACATCATCGGTGAAAAGCAAAACTCTCTGGCGCCCATCTAGAAATGATACCCAGTGTATCTGGATGTTTGCATCATATGGAAACTGTCCACATTCATCCTGGGAAAAAGAAAGACTTTTCATTAAACCCACACATAGTAACTTTTTATTATATAAAATTGAACTATAATAACTGAGAAAGATTGAAAAGTTTAAGAAGCACTACTAAAATTGAAAATTCTAACCATCAAAATGACATAAATTAAATTAAGTTATAATCTATTTTAAAATATACTCACGAATTATTTTCAAAAACTAAGACTAATAGTACGTAGTTTTTTAATACCTTAGTGTGAATTACCAATTGAGTGCTGAAAGGGCACAGAGCAGGATTTTCAAGAGGATACTTTGGTGGCACCAATGCAGTAAGATGATTATTTGTCTCCAAGCTGGAGAACAGAATGGTTCAGAAGTTTTATCAGAAATGTAACCTTAGGCCAGGTGTGGTGGCTCACGCCTATAATCCCAGCAATTTGGGAGGCTGAAGCGGGTGGATCACCTGAGGTCAGGAGTTCGAGACCAGCCTGGCCAACATGGTGAAACCCCATCTCTAATAAAATACAAAATTAGCCAGGCATGGTGGCGGGCGCCTGTAATCCCGGCTACTCAGGAGGCTGAGGCAGGAGAACTGCTTGAACTCAGGAGGCAGAGGTTACAGTAAGCTGAGATAGCGTTACTGCACTCCAGCCTGGACGACGGGAGCAACACTATGTCTCAAAAAAAAAAAAAAAAGAAAAGAAAAAAAGAAATGTAACCTCAGACAAAACCAGCCTAGCTTATTTTTATGTTTTCATGATCTATAACATAGGAAATATTTATGTGAATCACACTGGTGACGCACTTAAAATGTATGTAGCACTTAAAAATATAAGGCTTGATTTGGTCAGTGTTTTCAGAGGTTAAAATAATAAATTCCACTTCCTTCTAGGTTTAATGAAAATAGAACAGCTCATTTCAATAAGCAGTACAAGTACCTACTATGTACTTTCCATTCCATGCTTTCCAGGGGAGAAAACAAAAAACAAAAACAACTGAAGTTACCACGAGCATAAGAACAGTTGAGCGTCACTAACGTTCAAAATTTACTAATACTTTCAAGGTATATTATACAATCAAAGAAGCCTGCCCAGTTTTTTTATTCTAACAAGAGATCAAATTTTCAAACATACCTATTAAGAAGGTGAATTCTATATCTGTAAACTACAAAATGTGCTATGTATCTTAGTTCACAGTTATTCTTCCAATATTATTTGACTCTGGGTTTTCATCTATTTCTTGTGTTAAAAATTAAGTGAAGTACAATAAAATATCCCCAGGTGATAGTGTTTCAGTTAATTTCTAGCATTTTAAGTTTTACATGTTGATGCAATACTATTCATTGCATGAAGGTTTATGGCTATCACTCCTTCTTTGTCACATTATCATTATCTATTTAATAATTTTGCTTTGAAATGGTCAGAAATTAAAATCAACAGAGGGTGATACCTCCAAAATGGAAGAGTAGAAGCAATGTGGCTTCACTCTTTATCACAGAAAACCAAACATAAACTTCTAGTGCCAAGATTATCACCAGCAATATCCCAGAACTTGAACCTGAGGCTGACACAATTCCTGGAGCCACAGAGAAGAGAAAGGCTCCACGCAGATGGTAAGAGAAATGAATTTCTCTACCTACAATGCCTCTCCCCAAATCTGCTTGGCACTGCATGCAGGAAATTCCTCTTTGGCTCACAATTTCTACACTGGATAAAGTGAGATCAAAGCAGAAAGCCAGCTTTCCCACATCTTGGGTTTTCTTGCAGGAAAACCACTCCTGACTCAGCCCATGGGAAGCATCACAAGTGCCTTAGGAAGAAAAACCCCCAGTGGAAGCTACAGGCAAAGATGGGAAGCAGGATTAAAAACTCCAGCCCAAGAATTTCTGCTCTTTATTTCAGCCAAAGGAGATGCCTATTCAGAGTGGCTGTTCAGCAGCACAACATTGTGGGAGGCACAGTCCATAAATCTTCTGAGGAGGAACCACTGGGCAGCCTTCCTATATAGCTGGGATATCCCCTTTGAGATGCAACCCCCTCCCCACCACTAGAGACAGTACTGCCAAATGTTTCTGAGAACTGAAGCAAACCAGGACTTATGCCACCATCTAGTGCTAATAATAGGAAGCAGTGATCTAGGATAAAGGAGACCCATAGGCAACTGCAAAGGACCTCTAAGCAAACATACTCTAGAAAGACCAAAACAAGCCAGAGAACAAACACTGGAATAAATAAATAATCCTTCAGTGTAAAGCCATAGACGCGTATCCACAAAAAGAAAGAACAAGCAGGGAACCATGGCCTCCCCAAACAGACAAAGCAAAGTGCCAGTGACAAACTGATAAGACAGCCACGTGTGAGTTCTCAGATCAAGAATTCAAAGTAGCAATTCTAGGAAAGTCAGCAACTTCCAAGACAACACAGAAAAACAATTAAGAAATTTATCAGAGAAACTGAAACAGATTGAAATAATAAAATTAAACAGAAATGCTGGAAAGACTAAATAAATTTGCTGAACTGAAAAATGTATTACAGGCTCTCAACAGCAGACTGGGTCAAATAGAGGAAGGAATCAGTTAGCTCCAAGACAGGCTATTGGAAAATATACAGAGGAGAAAACAGAATAAAAAAGAGCAAAGAATGCCTGCAAAATATAGAGAATAACCTCAAAAGAGCAAATCTAAGAGTCACTGGTGGTCAAGAGACAGGTGAGAAAGAGCAAGGGGTAGAAAGTTAATTAAAGAATTTATAAGAAAAAACTTTCCCTATTGGAGAAAGATAGAAATATACAAGTAAAGGTCATAGATCACCAAACAGATTCAATCCAAATAAGACTACCCTAAGGCATATAATAATCAAACTCTAAAAGACCTGTGACCAAGACAGGACCCTAAAAGTGACAAAAGAAAAGAAGCAAATAATATATAAAGAAGCTGCAATTTTTCTGGCAACTGACCTCTCAGGAAACCACGCCCTGCAGGAGGCAGTGGGACCACACATTCAAAGTGTTGAAGGGGAAGAAAAACCCTGCAAATGAAGAATATTGTATCCAAAAAAGCTATGTTTCAAACATGACAGAGAGATAAAGTTTTTATCAAACAGAAGCTGAAGGAATTCATTACATCCAGACCCATCCTACTAAAAATGATAAAAGGAGTTCTTCAATATGAAAGAAAATGATGTTAAAATGAAAAAAAAAATTGGAGGCATAAAACTCACTGATAAAACTAAGCACACAAATTCAGAATAATCTAACACCATAATTGTGGTGTATAATCCACTCATATATCTAGTATGAAGACTAAAAGACAAATGTATCAAGAATAATAATTACAGCAACCTCTTAATATAAAAAAGATATAAATTGAGACAACAGAATATCAAGATGTATGGGGGATGGACTTAAAAGTGTAGCGTTTTAGTTTTCCTTTTGGTTTCCTTGTTTTCCTTTCTGATCAAAGTCACGTTGTCATTTGTTTAAAATAATGTATTGTGACTATGTTTTTTGTAAGCCTCATAGTAACCACAAAGCAAAAACCTATAATAAATACACAAAAAATACAAAGCAATGAACTAAAAACATACTGTCAGAGAAAAACCACTTAACCGTTAAGGAAGACAGTAAGAAAAGAAGAAAGAAAGAGAGGCATTATAAAAGAATCAGAAAGGCTGGGAGCAGTGGCTCATGCCTGTAATCCTAGCACCTTGGGAGGCTGAGGTGGACGGATTGCCTGAGGTCAGGAGTTTGAGACCAGTCTGGCCAACATGGCAAAACCCTGTCTCTACTAAAAATACAAAAAAATTAGCCAGGTGTGGTGGTGTGCACCTGTAATCCCAGCTACTAGGGAAGGCTGAGGCAGGGGAATTGCTTGAACCAAGCAGGTGGAGGTTATAGTGAGCTGAGATTGCACCACTGCACTCCAGCCTGGGCAACAGAGCGAGACTCTGTCTCAAAACAAAAAACAAACAAACAAAAAACAGAAATCCTATAACAAAATGGCAGTAGTACGTCCTTAGTTATCAATAATAACAATGAATGTAAATAGACTAAATTCTTCAATTAATAGAAATGGAGTGGCTGTGTAAATAAAAAAAATAGGGCACAACTATATGTTGTCTACCAGAAACACACTTCACCTATAAAGACACACATAAGTTGAAAGTGAAGGGATAGAAAAAGATATTCCACACAAATGGAAATCAAGAAAAAAAGAGTAGGAGTAGCTATACTTATATCAGATAAAAAGGATTTCAAGGCTAAGATTGTAAAAAGAGACAAAGTCACTACATAATGATAAAGAGGTCAATTCAGCAAGAGGATATAACAGTTGTAAATATATGTACCCAACATCAGGGCAGCCAAATATATAAAGAAAATAATAACAGATCTAAAGGAAGAGATACAATATTAATAGGGGACTTCAACACCCCCACTCTCAGTAATAGAGAGATCATCCAGACAGAAAATCAACAAAGAAACACTGGAGTTAAACTACACTTTAGACCAAATGGACGTAACAGACATATACCAAACATTTCATCCAACTGCTGCAGAATATACAATTTTCTTATCAGCACACGGACCATATGGTAGGCCACAAAACAAGTCTCAAAAAATTCAAAAAAGTTGAAATTATATCAAGTATCTTTTCTGTCCATAATGGAATAAAACTGGAAATCAATAACAAGAGGAAGTTGTAAAGTATAAAAACACATAGAAATTAAATAATATATTCCTGAACAATAAGTCAATTAAGAAATCAAGAAGGAAATATAAAATTTTCTTAAACCAAATGAAAATGGAAACACAACATATCAAAATCTATAGGATACAGCAAAAGCAGCATGAAGAAGGAATTTTACAGCAATAAATGCCTACATCAAAAAAGTAGAAAGATTTCAAATAAACAGCCTATCAATATACCTTAAGAATCTAGAAAAGAATAAACCAAAACCAAAATTAGTAGAAGGAAAAAATAATAAAGATCAGAGCAGAAATAAATAATACTGAGACTAAAAAACACAAAAGATCAAAGAAACAAAAAGTTTTTTGAAAAGATAAAATAGACAAACTTTTAGACTACAAAAAAAGAGAAGACCTCAAATAAATAAAATCAGGCATGAATAAGGAGACATAACAACTGATACCAAGGAAATACAAAAGGATCATTGGAGACTATTTTGAACAACTATCTGCCAACAAATTGGAAAACAGAGAAGACAGAGATAAATTTCTGGACACATACAGTCTACTAATAATGAACCCTGAAGAAACAGAAAACCTAACTGGATGACATCATGTTAAGTGAAATAAGCCAGGAACAGAAAGTTAAACACTGCATGTTCTCACTCATATGTGGTAGCTAAAAAACAGTTGGTCTCATAGAAGTAAAAATTAGAACAGCAGATACTAGAGGCTGGGAAGGATAGGGAGAAGTGGGGATAGGGAAAGATTTCTTTCTTTTTTTTTTTTTTTTTTTTGAGGCGGAGTTTTGTATTTTAGTAGAGACGGGGTTTCACCGTGTTAGCCAGGATGGTCTCGATCTCCTGACCTCGTGATCCGCCCGTCTCGGCCTCCCAAAGTGCTGGGATTACAGGCTTGAGCCACCGCGCCTGGCCAAGATTTCTTAAAGGATACAAAATTACAGCAAGATAGGAGGAATCAGTTCTAGTGTTCTACAGCATTGTAGGATGATTATAGTTAACAATATTATTACATAGTTTCATATAGCTAGTAGAAAAAGGATGCTGAATGTTCCCAACACAAAGAAATGATAAATGTTTGAGATATGAATATGTTAACTACCCTGATCTAATCACTATACATTACAGATATATCACAATATCATTATGTACCCCATAAGTATGTACAATTATTATGTGTCAATTTTTAAAAATTATTTTAAAAGAAACACAAAGCCTGAGCAGACCAATAACAAGTAACAAGATCAAAGCAATAATAAAAAGTCTTCCCTCAAAGAAAAGCCAAGGACCTGATGGCTTCACTGCTGAATTCTACCAAACACTTAAAAAAAATGAACTAATAACCATTCTACTCAAACTCTTCAAAAAAAAAAAAAAAAAAAAAAACTGAAGAGCAGGGAATACTTCTGAACTGATTGTACAAGGCCAGCGTTAACCTATTACTAAAACCAGACAAAGATATAACAACAACTACAATCTTCAACAAAATACTAGCAAACAGAATGCAATAACACATTAAAAAGATCCATCACTATTATCAAGTGAGATTCATCCTAGGGATGCAAGGATAGTTCAACACATGCAAACTAACATGATACATGACATTAACAGAATCAAAGACAAAAACCACGTGATCATTTCAACAGATGCTAAAAAAGCATTTGAAAAAAAACTGATACTGCTTCATGAGAAAAGCTCTCAACAAACTAGGTACAGAAGGAACATATCTCAAAATGATAAAGGCTATATAAAACAAACCCACAGCTGGCCGGGCTCGGTGGCTCAAGCCTGTAATCCCAGCACTTTGGGAGGCCGAGACGGGTGGATCACAAGGTCAGGAGATCGAGACCATCCTGGCTAATACGGTGAAACCCCGTCTCTACTAAAGAATACAAAAAACTAGCCGGGCGACGAGGCGGACGCCTGTAGTCCCAGCTACTTGGGAGGCGGAGGCAGGAGAATGGCGTGAACCTGGGAGGCGGAGCTTGCAGTGAGCTGAGATCCGGCCACCGCACTCCAGCCTGGGCGACAGAGCCAGACTCCGTCTCAAAAAAAAAAAAAAAAAAAAAAAAAAAAAACCCACAGCTAACATCATACTGAAGAGGGAAAATTTGAAAGCCATTCCTCTAAGATCTAGAACAACACAAGGATGCCCACTTTCACCATTTTTATTTCACATAGTGAAGTCCTAGTCAAAGCCCTTCGGCAAGAGAAAGAAAAAAAAGGCATCCAAATTTGGGGAAAAAAAAAAAGTCAAATTATCCTTACTCACAAACAACATATTATATTTAGAAAAACCTAAAGACTCCACACACATTAAAAAAAAAAAAAGAAAAACAAAACAAAACCTAACCAAATAGATAAATTTGGTAAAGTTTCAGGATACAAAATCAGTATATAAAAATCAAATGGCTGGGCACAGAGGCTCATGCCTGTAATCGCAGCACTTTCAGAGGTCCAGGCAGGTGGATCGCTTGACCTCAGGAATTTGGGGCCAGCCTTGGCAACATGGCAAAACTCCATCTCTACAGAAAAAAAAAAAAAAAGCTAGGTTTGATGGTGCACAACTGTAGTCCCTCATATTCGAGAGACTGAGGTGGGAGAATTACTTGAGCCTGGGAGGTTGAGACTGGAGTGAACCATGATCACACCACTGAAACTAAAAATAGAACTACAATCCAGCAATTCCATTGCTTGGTATATATCCCAATGAAAGGAAATCAGGATATTGAAGCCCAGCCCAGGTGACAGAGACAGACCCTGTCTCCCAAAAAAAAAAAAAAAAAAAAAAAACCAATTGCATAGCTTTATGCCAACAACAAACAAACTAGAAAAGAAATCAAGAAAGCAATACCATTTACAATAGCTACGAAAAATATATAAAATACCTAGGAATAATATTTGACCAAAATGTACAAAGCTATGAAACACTAATGAAAAAAATAAAATAAGACACCAAAAAATGAAGAGATATCCCTTATTCATGGTTTAAAAGAATTTAATATTGTTAAAATGTCTCTACTACCCAAAGCGATCTACAAGACCAATGCAATCCCTATCAAAATACCAATGATATTCTTTACATAAACAGAGAAAACCTAAAATTCATATGGAACCTGAATAGCCAAAGTAATCCTGAGCAAAAAGAATAAAGCTGGACATACCACACTAACTGACTTCAAAATATACCAAAGTTATAGTAACCAAAACATTTTGGTAGTGGCATAAAAACAGACCAATGGAACAGAATAGACAACCCGGAAATAAATCCATGCATTTACAGCCAACTCAGCTTCAACAAAGGCGGCACGAGAATATACTGGAAAAAGACAGTGTCTTCAATAAATGGTGCTGGGAAAACTGGATAACCAGGTGCTGCAGGAGAATTAAACTAGACCCCTACCTCTTGCCATACGCAAAAATAAAACTGAAATAGATTAAAGACTTAAATCTGGGACCTGATACCATAGAACTATTTAAAGAAAACATTGGGGAAATGCTTTGGGACATTGGCCTAGGCAAAGACTTTTTGGATAAGACCTCAAAAGCACCATCAACACAAGTAAAAACAAACATATAGGATTACATTAAGCTAAAAGGCTGCACAGTAAAGGAATCAACAGAGTAGAAATATACAGAAAGAGAGAAATTATTTGCAAACTACCTGTCTAATAAGAGATTAATAACCAGAAAATATAAGGAACTCAAAATATTCCACAAGCTTGGCAGAGGGCTTTGAATTCCTTAAAAAAACAAAAAAAAACAAAAAACAAAAACCCTGATTTAAAAACAGGCAAAAGATCTGAATAGGCATATCTCAAATGGCAATGGCAAACATGTCTATGAAGAAATGTTCAACATTATTAAACACCAGGGAAATGCAAGTCAAAACCACAATGAGATTATCTCACCCCAGTTAGAGGCTTTAATTAAAAAAAAAAAAAAGATAGATGTTGGCATGGAAGTAGAGAAAGGGGAACACTTGTATAGTGTCGATGGGAATGTAAGTAGAGCTACACGGAAAACAGTATGGAGTTTCCTCAAAAAACTAAAAATAGAACTACAATCCAGCAATTCCATTGCTTGGTATATATCCCAATGAAAGGAAATCAGGATATTGAAGGGATATCTGCAGTCCCATATTTTTTGCAGCATTATTCACAATAGCTAAGATATGGAACCAACCTAAATGTCCATCAATAGATGAATGGATAAAGAAAATGTGCTACATATACAGAATGCAATATTATTCAGTAATAAAAATGACTGAAATCCTGTCAAATATTGCAGCAATATGGATAGGACTGGAGGTCACATGTTAAGTGAAGTCAGTCAGGTACAGAAAAACAAATAGCGCATGTTCTCACTCATATGTGGGAGTTAAAAAAAAAAGTGTATTTTATTTGATAGAGAGTTGATGTTGGTTACCAAAGGATGAGAAGGGGATGGGAGGGAACAAGAGAGGTTGGTTAGTGGGTACAAAAATATAGTCAGAAGGAGTAAGATCTTGTGTTAGCTAGTACAGTAGGGTTACTATAGTTAACAATAATGTATTCTATAGCTCGAAATAGCTAGAAGAGAAGATTTGGAATGCTCCCAACATAAAGAGAAATGTTTACAGTGGTAGATATGCCAATTACTCCAATTTGATTATTGCACATTTTATGTATGTATCAAAATATCACATGTACCCCTCAAAAATGTACAACTATTATGTATGAATTTTTAAAAAGAAAGAAATTAAAATCAACAAATTTACTTTGTTTTTACTTCCATTTGCTTGTTACATCTCTACCATCTCTCTTCATGGTTATAATTTTCTGTTAGCATGGCTGAAACAGAACTCTTGTAAACAACTTACAGTTAAATCTTATTTTTTTAATTTAATCTGAATGTTTTTATCTTTTAATAGAATTTAAACCATTTTCATTTACTGACATAACTGATGGGAAGCATGGTCTAGTAGAAAAAGTTCACAGACTTTGAAGTCAGACAGATCTGATTTTGAATTCCAACCAGCAGTTCAAAGTTCCTATCATAAGAATTAGTGATAATATATAAAAAGCATCAATATATGTTATGTCCTCAATAAAATATATCTGTCATTTATTATATACTTTCTTAGGTTTCTTTCTTTTACTGTAATGGCAAAGTTTTACTTATTTTCATTTTTTCATTGTTTTGAAATTCCTTTCTCACTGATTTGAGTTCTACTAATTGACAGGTTTTTTAAAAAGATATAATCTTTATCATTTCTCCAATAAAATTTAGGATTAAATGGGATATAAATATATAGTATGCATAGAATATAGTTTCCCCTCTCCCCTAACACTTTATTTTGCTGTCTTTGTCTTTTATTTCACCTTGCTTTCTCTTATTTCATAGTTGTCATGTCTTTATAACTTAGTTGAGGATGCCAGGCATACATTTTGAAATGATTCTTCTGGTCCTGTAGTAAAAAATTTTTCAGAGGTACAACTACCCTCTGAATCAACAGGATAATGCTACCTTTTTCTAATGAAGTATTTTTTTCATAAAGCCCATGTTGGGATTTTTTCTGTTTATCATACTTAAACGAGGAAAGATCTGTGTAAACCTAGTGTTTGCCAACAATGTATGATTTTCTTTGAACTCCCCTGTCATGTCCACTTGGGCCTAAGAACTCCCTTCTTTGATCGACTGAGTGGACAAGGACATGAACAATTTCCTTGCTTATAGCTCAATTTTCAATACGTGGCAGACTATCTGCTGACTGAGGTGGAATCACCCTCTCTTCCTACTGTCTCATTCTCTAACACCAAACAGAAGAGGAACATTAAAAACTGAAATCCCTGACCATGCTGTTAACAGAATGCTGCCTGGATCTGCTTCTATACAGACCTTTATATCTTCCTCCAGAAGGTCATTGCCACCTTCTCTCTAGTATCTATATGCTACTTACTGGGAGCTACAGTTGCTGAGTAGTATCAAATGTGAGGAGAGAAGAAACGAGGATAATTCAATAACTGCTGGCCAATTACCATTTTAAAGCAAAAGTCAAGAAAGCCTTTTAAAAGCTGGCATTATTGGACAATGAACAATGCACAATGACACTATATAAACTCTTTCATCATGGAATATATTCATATAGAAACTGGATGATCTATTACTAATGCAGGAGCAATTCCTGTATCAGATGGGAGGCTGGTATACGAACTCTTCGGGCCCTTTCAGAGGCTAAGAGTCTAAAAAATAACATATTTTATCAACTCTGCTACCTAAATATTGTTTCAATAAATATTTCACTAAATTTCTTATAGGCAATAATTTGCATACTATCAGACTCCATTAATTAACAAAATATATAGCTGTGCTTAGGAAAACATCCTTTAAAAACTCATAGCCAAAAGTGGGAGAGGTATGCTCAAAATAAAGTTGTTTTCAACTTAGTCTTACAATTCCTTCCTTTTAAAATTGGTAAATAAAAAAGGTGCTTTACTGGTCTTTAGGTGGACAAGATAAAGCAGGTCTATTTTTTTTAATTGTAAATAAATGACTTTGATTGATCTAAGATAATATAGTGGTTTGAACTACAGTATTTGCCATCTAAAGTCCAAAAGCTACTTATGCTGGAAATACTTCCAATTCACTTTTAGTTCAGTTAGGACAAGGAGTCATTGAAGATAGCTTCTCTACTTCCTTCACTGGCAGGTAACTCATAGAGCACTCATTCACATCAAACGATACCTTTAACAGATCATGTTCCCCAACATTTGCTGCATATGTCCATGTAAGTTTTCTGGTACCAGTAGGATCTGCCCACGCAAAAAGTCGAGCTTGTCTCGGCAACAAGACCATTTCTTCTGGTGACCCACTGAAACAAAATGAACAGAGAGAAAATCAGAATTATCTTGGAGTTAAGAAATCCAAACCCGTAGTTTACTGAGGAGAGGACTAGCACAAAAGTCCTATGCAATTCCTTTGGTTAATAAAACACAACTCTACCTAAAAACAAGTACCCTAAAATGTCTAATAAATTAATGGTGTTTAAGCTTGGGGAAAGAGAATATTGCCCTTTCTGAAGCTTCAGTGTACTCAGAATTGATCCAAGTGGAATCATACCAATGGAATTCATTAGGGTAAACAGATTGCCAGATCAGAGTCTACCTGTAGAAATGGCTGTGAAGAGTAAATATCTTTAGTAGCAGAACTTTCACTCAGTGCTTAAATTTAAACATATTTTTTACAGACAGGGTCTCCTACGTTTCCCAGGCTGGAATGCAGTGGCCATTCACAGGCAAGATCATATTGCACTACACTCTCAAACTTCTGGGATCATGAGATCCTCCTACCCAAGCCTCTCAAGTAGCTGTGACTATAGGTACACATCACTGTGACCAGTTAAGCTTTTTAATCAAATAAAATACTTAAGATATATTATGGATTGCAGCAACAAAAAAAATTATGTCCATACCATTACTACACAAAGTGTGGTCTGTAAACAAGCAGAATAAGCATTACCTGGGGACTTGTGGGAAATGCAAAGTCCTGGGCCCCATCCAAAAGCTACTGAATCAAAATCTGCATCTTAACAAGACTCCCAGGAGACTTTAAAAATGATTATTACAGTTTAAGTAAAGTATTTGTCCATTTAATGCAAAAAATATTCCAGAGAACTGGGAGAAAAAAAGTAATACAACTAGGTTTTAATCCTAATCTGTACTTTTAAATCTCTCACTGGATTCACTCCATTAGAGTCAAGACTAGGGAAATCTTTAAGAAATTTACATATATACATACATTTATATGTGTATATATATGTATAAATATATATACATATATACATATGTTAATACAAATTTATATAATTTTATAAATAAAATTATTAGATATTTTAAGGGCTTAAATTCTCTACCATTAAATAATGACATCATCCAAACCAAATGACAGCAAAGGCAAGAACAATGAAATTCCTATCAGCCAATGCTATACATTCAACACCACTATCTACTCATCATCTTCTCATTTAACCTTCTACTACCCCTACCCAAAAAAACTAAATACAGATTTATAGGAAGAGGTTCACTGAGCATTACCAAGTTACCAGGAAAGGGAATACTCAAACAGGTTCACTCCCTTACCTGCCATTTTGAAATTTAAAAAGCTCTAAAACCCCAAAGATTTTTCTGGAAATTTGGTGTCAAAACTCATTTGGCAGCAAAACCTGACCTGAATTGATATGAAACTATTAATAATTTCTATTTATCCCATTTGACGTGAATATTCATCAGTTTTGCTGCAGAAATATTAATGTGTTTACAGAGGGTTATCTCAAAACATGTAAGGATATTAGACATTAACACCATGTGTTTCATATCACCTTTCTAAAATCTAAAAACATTCTGAATATGAAACCAAAGTGTTTCCCATTAGTTACTGTGAACCAATAAAAGTATTTCCTATTAACCCTTTTTTCTCATACCTCTGTTTGTATGTGAGGATGTCCCATGGTGTATGGTTCATTATCAAGGCAGGAGCAGATCCCTCATGGTAATCAGAAAAAGTTATGACAGTTGAATGTTCGGCAGTGTTTACATCCACCAAGATACCCCCATTCTATTGTAGGAAAGAAAATTTTAAAAGTATGTTTGATGTACTGGTTTAATCTACACTTACATATGGAATTTCAATATTATGTAAAACACAAAAGTTTTGTTTTCTTTTTTCTTTTTTTTTTTTTCAAGATAGAGTCTCACTGGAGTGCAGTGGCGCCATCTCAGCTTACTGCAGCCTCCCCCTCCCAGATTCAACCAATTATCCTGCTCCAGCCTTCCAAGTAGCTGGGATTACAGGCATGTGCAACAATGCCCAGCTAATTTTTATACTTTTTAATAGAGATGGGGTTTCACCATATTGGCCAGGCTGGTCTCGAACTCCTGACCTCGTGATCCGCCTGCCTTGGCCTCCCAAAGTGCTGGGATTACAGGCGTAGCTTCCCACCCTGCCTGTTTTCTTAAGTTCTTACTGAAAAGCAAACTGGCTCTGATCTGTTACAAATATATGTTGGCATTACATATTGATACAGCAGGACCTTCAAATAATTACCAGTAAATTTTGATAGCATGGTTTACTGAAATATCTCAAAGCAAATTTTAAAAATCAAAGACATTTTATTTTAAAATATTAAAACTTACCAGATCTTCTAAGCTCAATAAAGTGCCATTATCCTGTCGGTTATAGAAGAACGGTTTGGAAGATCCTTCACAGCCCACCACTCTCACACAAAGTTTGCCTGACAAATTTTCAGGCCAAAATGGAAGGCACTAAAAATATAAAAGTTATTATCAGCTTAAGGATAACACTGTAATATAATAAATAAGACGTTAATTAAATTTTCAATTCTGATTCTGATCTTGATTAAATTATTATGAAGCTTCTAAAAATATGTCCTCCACATCTCTTAGTAAGATTACTGACAATATAATGACTATGAAACCAAAGAAAATGCATCAGGAGAATACAGATATATTAGTCTATATGTATTTATGGTACAATTGCAGTATGAGAAAATGAATAGCCTGTTGATTAAGAATTATAAAATTCATTATTATTTTAAAATTGTATTTAAAAATTATAATCTCATTTGCTTTTGTGTATATCCACTTTAATTCACTAATACACAATGAATTCTTTCACAGAGTGTCTTATCCTAGATAAACCAGAAAGACAATTGAAAGCAGAGGAAAGAACACCACAGACCTTGCTGGAAGTTCTGACACCATCCTCCTAGCTGTCTGATATTAATCAGACCATACACTTACTTCTTTAAGCCTCAGTTTTTACTGAACATTTCATTCCTAACATAAAATGTCCTTCTGTTATAGAATACTAGGTAAATTCTATTTCTGAATAAAAAATACTATCATAATCAAACCCACAGCAAAGATTTAAAAAAAAAAGCATTTATTTGTTGCTGAGTTTAAGGAGATCATTCTAAGTGTCTTGAACACACCATGCTCTTAGAGCTTTTTGTTTATATTGTAATTAGAATCCCTCCTTTTGAGTCTTTTGCTAAATATTTTTAAAATAATTTTAGAAACTTTTTTAAACAGTAGAAAGTGACCTTCATCTATCCGGAGAGTCAGCTGGTTTGGTTGAAAACTCAGTCAAGATCAAGCACCAGTGCTCATCTTTGCACCTGTCCTGTTCTGGCACACATTCCCCCATTTGCTTCACCTCCTGGAATCTTACTGAGCATGAAGAGCTTAGTTCAAATCCCACCTTTTCTGTGAAACTTTTATCTTTTGATCTATAACACCACGATTTCAACGACCAATGACTTTATCGATCTTGGAAAAGTCTCCATTTCAGTAAAGTGAGATGGCGGAATTGTAGCTAATTTTCAAAGAAATTTCCAGCTCACCTATTCAGAAATTCTATAACCACCTATAACTTAGCATGTGCTACCTATCTCTCCATGTGCTGACTTTTACTACTCTTTTAAGATAACAGCTTCTTGAATATAGAGACATTATCTTGACTATGGAGACACCATATAGCACATAATCTCTATGTACTTTTTACAGTACATAGCTACATTCTACACATATAGGAAGAATTAGAAAAAACTATTAATGATCTAGACTGGGCTAGTGTAAGTATTATCAAAACTTTTCTTCTTTTTTTAAAAATATAGTATAAAAAAATCTTTAAAAGCTGGCTGTCATATTTCAACACATAAATATGATAGAGTCTGAAAAAGAGGTATATACAATTCTTATTTAGATGTCAATATTTACTTGTATATTTTAGGAACCAGTTGTAATAAAGAAAAATGTTACCTCTGAAGAAGCAATATAGTTCCATTTATTAGTTGGCATTGAGCCATCAGATGCAATCTCGCCAACTTCTAGTTCTAACGATGACTTGTTTGCAATGGTACAAAAGGGAGTCAGGGTAACTATTCGCGAAAGGTTGAAACTGCTCATTTTGATGCTAACACCAACCTGTGGAAAGGAAACAAGCTTATTTTCCAGTTTATTCAATGTCTTTGAAATATACACACATCCCCTCATTCACATTCACACACAAACTTCTTAACATATTTTAAAATAATAATTCTTAAATAAAGCAACTACAAGTTACATTCTACTACAGATTATCGTCTAAGAAAAAAAAATTTTAGTTCCTTAGTTTTGCTCCATCAGAAACAATTCAAGAAATATCAATTAGTAATTTAATGACTTGCAATGACAGACTTAGTATGTCTAGCGTTCTCTACTTTTTAAAATTTCAAACATAAATTGCTTTATAATTAGTGTACAAGCTTTATCTGTTATTAGTAAAATAAAAATTTTGAAGTAGTAATAAAATAGGTTAATTGGCATCAAATTATTAAAATTTTCATACTAGTCAAATTTAAGATTTAAGAAATGTCTGGCAAGGGGTGGTATAGAATAAGGATTCTAGCATACTGTGAATATTTACCAAGTTGCTCACTTGGATGGATTAAACTCACTGTCTTAAACTTAGACAAATTCAGGTTTTGTTCTGGTATCAGTAACCATAAATACTTGTAGTGATAACAGCCCTCCCTCCACATTATCACTTTAAATTCAAATTTCTGTACACTTTAGGAGCCAACTTGTTTGTTGAACTGTAGAAAAGGTGAATGGAATCAAAGGTAAATAAGGAAGCAGAATCTTACCAGGTACTCCATATTGTTGGCAGGACACTTCACACACCCATAACTTCCCACTGTATCCAAAGAGAAACTACTGGACCAGGCACTAGTTGAAATTTTTAATTGTACCTATACCAGAGAGCACATATCGTCATATAAGAAAACTAAAACATTTTAATAATTTTATTTGAGAGAAAGTTGCTGGACTACTAGAAATTTCTTTAGTACTGTGGGACACAGAAAAATATAATCAAAGCCATACTGCAAACAGGTAACAGAGCCACAAAAAACTCTAGGGAACAATAAAACAAAAACATAGTTCTGACTTTCTCATTCACCTATGCAATGAGTATAGTAAACCTAGATACCAATGAGATTCTGTATTGTTTTTAAGAATTATTATAATGCAAAATGATGTTTTCCAGTGATAGACTTATGATACAGAGCTAACAAATTTTTAAAGCCTTAACATATAGAGAATTTATGTCTTTAACATTATGCAGCAGACACTACATTAAAGACATTGTGATAGGCAGAATGGAAGACAATAGGACACAGTTCCTGTCTTCAATGAGCTTCCAACGAGACAGAGAGACTAGGAAATACATACTAAAAATTATGATACAAGACTCAATGGGATAAGAGCCATACAAGAGGCAAAAAATGCTATCGAGGTGAGAGGATAGTTTACTTCTGATTCTGGGATTTAGATAAAATTTTATAGAAGAGATCAAACGGTGCCCTTGTATTAATCTCACCCTCATCCACCCAATTAGTTTGTAAAAAACTTGAGGAAAACTAGAGGTCAGACACATAAACAAGCAATTACAATACCATGTGTTAACCAACACTCAAAGAGAGTGGAGTTCCCAAAGCATCACCTGTTGGAAATGCAAAGTCTCAAACCATACCCAGACCTACTGAATCAAACTGTAGAGACAGGACCCAGTAATCAGTGTTTAAAACCCTTCAGGTGCCGGGCGCGGTGGCTCACACCTGTAATCCCAGCATTATGAGAGGCCGAGGCTGGCAGACCACCTGAAGTCAGGAGTTTGAGACCAGACTGGCCAACATGGTGAAATCCCATCTCTACTAAAAATACAAAAATTAGCAGGGTGTGGCAGCAGGCACCTGTAATCCTAGCTACTTGGGAGGTTGAGGCAGGAGAATTGCTTGAACCCGGGAGGCGGAGGTTGCAGTGAGCCAAGACCACGCCATCGCACTCCAACCTGGGCAACAAGAACAAAACTCCATTTCTTTTTTTGTTTTTGTTTTGTTTTGTTTTATTTTTTGAGATGGGGTCTCACTCTGTCGCCCAGGCTGGAGTGCAATGGCACGATCTCAGCTGACTGCAACCTCTGCCTCCCAGGTTCAAGTGATTCTCCTGCCTCAGCCACCTGAGTAGCTGGGATTACAGGGGCCTGCCACCACGCCCAGCTAATTTTCGTATTTTTAGTAGAGACAGGGTTTCACCAGTTGGTCAGGCTGGTCTCGAACTCCTGACCTCAGGTGATCCACCAGTCTCGGCCTCCCAAAGTGCTGGCTGGGATTACAGGCATGAGCCACCGAGCCTGGCCAAAACTCCATCTCATTAAAAAGAAAAAAAAAACCTTTAGGTGATTCTAATATACACTGAAATTTGAGAACCACTATTCCTATAAGAACATGGATGGGAAGTCTAGGCCCATTTTAAATGGCTAGAAAATCTTCATATATATATCAGGCTTGAGCAGAATGACAAAGGATGAACAGCAGATAATCAGGGATGATGAGGAAGACAGAAAAAGAGGGAAAAAGGGGAAGAGGCACTGTAAGCAAAGGGTGCAGCATATACAAAAGCCTAGAGGTAAGTCCTTGAGAAAGTGGGTGGTGAGGGATACCAAAACATGAGCCTGAAGAGGAAAAAAGGGACCAGAGCATAAACGACGAGGCTTAGGCATTAGGTTTCTCTCCCAAAGGCCTGTCTGAGTGCTTCACACATAGGAAGACTCATCTAATATACAGCAAATTCAATGGTAACTTCTTTAGAAATGCCATTTCATCACCGGTAAAGTAAATAAATTCAAGCTATTCTATCTACTATACTACTACTACTACTACTACTACTATTACTACTACTACTACTACCACTACTACTACTACTTCTTCAAGAACAGAGGTAACTAGGCATTGGAGAAAAAGACAACTCAGTCTCAGGAAACCTATTGGTTCCTAATATCCCACTTGATTATGCTTTTCTTAAGTCTCCTTGAACCTAATTCACACCAATGGCATTTAGCAAATAAGTTAGCATGGTTTTAGGGAAAGCAAATGACTCTCAAGTTTCTAGATTAGGAATTTATCTGCTTTAACTTATTATGTAAACAAAACCACACCTTATTTTTGGTAAAAATGTTCTTCTTCTTGAAAGAGAATAAAATAATATCCCTGAAATCAGCTGGATGTTTCACATGAGTATCTTCTGAACGATACTGAAGAACCCGGGAAGTCTTGTTGATTAACCAATAGGGACTAAAGACAGACAGCACCATCCGGCTGCCAATTCGCCTGACATGGACTGACAGGTCAACTGTCATCACTTCTGTGGAGTCAGAAGAAAAACACACAGGAAAGAATTCTGGAAGTGTATCACGTATGCGGAAATGTCCATTCCAGTTTTTGCCCTGGTATTTCACCAGGACTAATTCCATTATTTCATCACTGATTCTTGAATGCAAAACATCAGCAGTACTGCCTTCTGCCAGCTCATGAGTTTCTGCTGTTCCCTAAAACAAACAAAATTTGCTTAGTAACTTTTAAAACCTCTGAAATAACAAAATTCATATTTTTCACAAACGCTAAATAACCTACCAGATGCAGGTAAACTGCAGTCTTCTGTGAGGTATCATGCTTACATTTTACAAATGTCCAGTACTCACTAAGGACTAAAAACAAAATACTACCCCATAGCCAAAGGCAGAAACTGATTTTGGCCATTAGGAGGCTAATAGCCATTAGTTTTGTGAAAAAATCAGGTCTACATCAAGAGTCAAAGACCAAATTCAGAAAGCCTGGCTGTTGTCCATGAGAGCTATGTCATTAAATGAGCCACTTAACTGCCTGGTGTTCAGTTTTATCCTCTAATTATAGACCATGCCTAATGGTTCCCATATGAATGGAATAAGAAAACTATTCTTATTCACTTGTCAGGTAAAAAATTACTCTGACAAGTTATCTAAGTAAGGTGGAACTACTTGAAAAATGAATAATAACATATAAATCAGGTTTCCTTATTAAAAACCCCTCTTATATAAATACTATTTAATTCTTACAAAATACTCTTATATAAATACTATTTAATTCGTTTAATTAATTTTGTCTCCACAACTCAGGAATGGCTCATTGTCAGATAAAAAAAATGTAGGTTCCAAACACTTTCCAGATTTTAGTATTTTAAAATATACTGCCATACAGAAATTTTAAAATATTTATTATACAACATTACTAAAAAATCTTTATTACTTCTTAAGACAGTAATTATTTTTTTATTTTCCAAGGTTTATTTTCAACAGAACCTTGAAGACATAATCACAATATTGACTTTAAAATAAAACTTTAAACTAAGATGAAATATTTTCTCATTTTTTTCCTCTATTTTAGTTAATGGAATTTTAATTAATAAAGAGATGATCATGCTTCTTAATTTAAGGAAGATGCAGTAAAGAGGCAGGGATCAAAAAGCCAAACTGCCTAGGTTCAAATCCCAGCTCTACCACTTCCTAGCTATGAGATCTTGAGCGAGTCACTTAACCCATTTCAACTCAGTTCTCTTATATGTAAAATGGGCCTAACAACAGTACCCACATCAGGAGGTTATTATAAACAGTAAATAAGCTAGTACATGTAAAGTACACAGAGCAGTTCCTAGCACATAGTAAATGTTATGCCAGTTTTTGCTATCATTAATATTATGAAGGCATTACACATTACACATACGCTATATAAAACATTGACCTCAATCAAAAATGCCATAAAACAAAATCAGAATTTACTCTGGGCAACAATAAAAATCAAGCAAAATGCAAGAGACACACCTCAAGTAAATATCTTAGAGAATATGGGAGAAGATTCCGCAAAGTGAGAGAAGGATAAAGATGAATAATGTAAGCTACATCCCAGTCTTCCCCATGTGTACATATGTAGCTTAATTCATCAGGCAGAGCAACTGTATTCACTATGAGAGGTAAGAAGCTGACTTCGACTGATGGACACTGCAACATGCATCTGACTTCCCTGCTCCTATGAAGTTCTTCCTTCCAAGAAATGTAAGTGGTGGATTCCTTGTACTGATGCTCTAAGATTCCAGCTGGCTGGATAAACAACTGACATCTGCAGAAGGAGGAAACAGTGACAATAATGTTTTGATCCAGAACTTAAAAAAAAAATCTCATTAAATCTTCCTGACAACTCTACAAGATAGGTGCTGTTATTCCTATTTTTACAGATGTATAGATGAGGAAACCAGGGCTTTAGGTTAGGAAATTCACCCAAAATCACATAGCTAACTTATGGAGGAACTTTCCTAAGAAAAAACAAAAAACAAACAAACAAAAAAAACCTCTGTAAACAAAGACAACTTAAAAAATTTTTTTCATTTCAAATACAAAGGCGATCTAATAAAATACTCAGAAAATTCTGATACCAAATACACAATAAGGAATTTTCACCTGATAAATTCAATGATAATATAAATGTGTATCTCAATGGAAGACTAAATTATGTCTTAAAACTGGCTTTTACCCATCTTTAGATAATAAAAATATGAAGTTATTTTCCAGAATATAAATCCCCAACTCAGTACATTTAAAGTTCAATACATTTCAAGAATTATCTACCTGTATGAATCTAAAGGAACATGGAACTCCTCTTCAGGTCTGGCTATCCCAATGCGCTCCAATAGCTTAACATTCTTAACAAATTTATAGATGATAAATGCAATGGAGAAATGGTTTTTGATCTGTTGGACAAAAACAAATACAAGTTTTTTTAAAGATATGTAAGTTCGAAAGAAAATGAGAGCCACAAACAAATATTTTAGATCTAAAAAATTTCAAACTCAATATTGGAAGATACTTTTATTGGCAATTGAAAATTTTAGAGTATTTAAGTGCTACATATATTAAACATAATGTTTAAGTGGCAGTTGAAAACTAAGATATTCAAATGCTCCATATATTATAAGCTTATATTTAGTATTAGTCTATATTATCTTTCAAATATGTATTATTCTCTGAAGATTTAAGCCATTTTTTCTCCAAGACAATCTTTTCTCAATGCATCATGTGTAAAACTAAACAAAATGGATAGCAAAAAAATCATGAGAAAAATAGTACAACTATCTTTTCTTGACAACAGTCTGTTATGCATTGGAACAAATAACAAACTAAAAGATAACAATGTCCAAAATTTGAAACCTTTTCATTTTTATCTGATGTTACAGGTAGGAAAAAAAAATTTTCTTTTGTTGACCATATGCCGAAACCTGTAGTAATACACAGAAAAGAAAACTTTGGATAAAACCTTAAAAGTAGAAAAAATATTTACACAGATTAAGATGCTAAAATGTTTTCAGAGGAACAGATCATTCCAATATGCCTTCATACATACTTGAAAATACAATCCAAGTGACATACAGACAGAATGGAATGTTTCCTACCTACAATTACAATAATCCTCAGTTCTGAATATTTAAAGGAATATACCAAAAAACCTTTATTAATTTTAAATTTATCTTAAAAGACAGACAACAAAAATGAGCTTTAAGTAAACAAAACTATAGACATTTAAAATAAATATTACCAAAGCAAGCTGGACAGTAAAAGAAGCCATTTCCATTTACTATTTATTTCTGAATAATTACTATTTATTTCTGAATAATCAGTATTGACCTAATGAAGTTTTACTATATTCCTATATTCAGTTAAATGATTTAACATTTCTTGATACACTGAAAGGGATACAATTCACTTTGAAGTATTACCTGTAGAGGAGAGCGAAGGGTAATTACTTTATTCCCTTCAGTTGCATCAATCTGTACCAAGACAGAGTCAGAATGACTGGCATTGGGATTCCGTACATTATACAATCGCCGTCCAGGTCTGGCCACAGGGATATTTGCAACTTCTGTATATCCATGAGGTACTAAGGCAGTGCATAAGTGAAAAGAATTTCAAATATTAATTTGCCAATGTTTCTCTATGACAGAATAATCATTAGTACCTCAAAATAATGATGAGTATTTTCTTCATCACTAGAAACGATCACTACAAATTGCTTTTCTAAGACACACAAACTAAAAAAAGGAGACTAGTTACTGTTATAAAATTTTTGACCGAAAACAATTTTTCTTGGGGTTTTGAATATAAAAACAAAATCCAACTTATTTCTTATTCTCTCAATTATATAGCAATCTTTTTCTTTGTCACAGTGTCAATACTGTAAGACTTCTGAATATAGCTATTTTCTCTCCTCATTAAACTCCTATCTTTTTAAAAACACATT
>NW_016804541.1:1421824-1424388 GCF_001698545.2 Rhinopithecus bieti | reverse complement strand
TTTTAAATTTATCTTAAAAGACAGACAACAAAAATGAGCTTTAAGTAAACAAAACTATAGACATTTAAAATAAATATTACCAAAGCAAGCTGGACAGTAAAAAGAAGCCATTTCCATTTACTATTTATTTCTGAATAATTACTATTTATTTCTGAATAATCAGTATTGACCTAATGAAGTTTTACTATATTCCTATATTCAGTTAAATGATTTAACATTTCTTGATACACTGAAAGGGATACAATTCACTTTGAAGTATTACCTGTAGAGGAGAGCGAAGGGTAATTACTTTATTCCCTTCAGTTGCATCAATCTGTACCAAGACAGAGTCAGAATGACTGGCATTGGGATTCCGTACATTATACAATCGCCGTCCAGGTCTGGCCACAGGGATATTTGCAACTTCTGTATATCCATGAGGTACTAAGGCAGTGCATAAGTGAAAAGAATTTCAAATATTAATTTGCCAATGTTTCTCTATGACAGAATAATCATTAGTACCTCAAAATAATGATGAGTATTTTTCTTCATCACTAGAAACGATCACTACAAATTGCTTTTCTAAGACACACAAACTAAAAAAAGGAGACTAGTTACTGTTATAAAATTTTTGACCGAAAACAATTTTTCTTGGGGTTTTGAATATAAAAACAAAATCCAACTTATTTCTTATTCTCTCAATTATATAGCAATCTTTTTCTTTGTCACAGTGTCAATACTGTAAGACTTCTGAATATAGCTATTTTCTCTCCTCATTAAACTCCTATCTTTTAAAACACATTATATATATATATAATATAACATACATTATATATATGTTATTTAAGGGCATAAAATCTAGTTTCGTAAAGCACTTCTTAATAAAGTTTAATTTTCTCAAGTTTAGAAAACAAGAAACAAGAGGTTAGCAATTACATGTTCCAAATGTTGTATCTCCAGATATCTGCAGCAAAATGTTTTTTCACATTTTATTAAAAAGAAGCCCATACCAACAACTGCTAAGACGCCCTTAAAAGAAAATAAATATAGCATACCAATGGTCAGAGTGAAGAAGGAGCTTTCTTGACGACTCAATATAGATAGGTTCCCTTGACTTGAAGGTACCATGCTAGCATATTCCAGTTCCAAATTCTGGCCAGCATCAACATCAAAAATATCACTTTTCTCTGGGAAGCCCATTACTCTGAGATTACAATTGGGTTTCACTTTAATGGGAACACCTACAGCATTTTTTACCGTAAAAGGAGCTCTGTCCTTTAAAGAGTAGTCAAAAGTAGAAGCAGTGCCCTCTGAAAAACCCTGAAAAGGAACATATCATCACAGTTAAATTTTTGAAAAGTATACATTATTTCCAAAACCTATACCATAATTACACATTTTTTGGAAGCTAATTTTGATGACAAAAAAATTACGTTTCATTTTTAAAATTCCACTTGAAATATTCTAAGCAAGATTCAGACATACTTTTGCTAAATTGTTGAAAATATTAAGACAACTTTTCGATATTGTTATATTCATTGTATTTCCTGAAGAAATATGAATTGCCATTTGTGGCTCAGGAATAAAATCATCTCCTGGCAGCAAACTTTTATCCTGAACTGGGTTCTTCTTTACCTATGAAGAAAAATAACATAGCAAATTTAAATTATTAGCCAGTTGATAATAAAATAAAAAACCTAGAGTTCAGTTCTCTTAAACTGATCACTTTATAGTAATGCTTCACAAAAGTCTTATTTTCAAAAATATACCATGCTTCACTTTGATTTCATGAAAATCAGCATTCATTCTTTCAGGGTATAGTCCAAGCATGGGGAAAAGTTTAGAATTATGCCATGAAATTACTCAAAGCCAGCTACAGTATTTGTCTATTATGCATTTCTCAGAGCACAACTATTTATTCAGTGTCACCCAACTGGTGATTATGTGTTGATGAGCAATCTAAGAGGACCCTGAAGTCTAAATTGGTACCTATTAGAGGTGACACCTGGAAATGTTTCTTTCTGTTTTTTAAACCAGGAACATCTTCAAATAAGTAATATTAATATAATAAACACTTAACTAGCCATCAGATTCCATCAGCTTTTGTTCTAGTAGCATTTCAAAAGCCTTGTAAAACATTCTTTGTTAGCCTCCCTATGCCAGAGAAAGGCAGGTCAGAAAAGCATTACTTCTTTATTGAGAGGAAATTGGAACACAGGTTAAATGACTTATCTTTAACAAAAGAGTATGTGGAGTCAGTTTCAGTGCCTGACTCCTTAGTAAGGCTGCCCCAAAGAAGTATGCTATGACAATTTCTTAACAATATATGACTCTAGTTCCTTTTAATCAAGAAAAAATGTGCTTCAGTATCTAGGTTTCTGAGGTGTTCTCAAAAAATAACATAAAAATATAACACAAAAGAGTTCATTAACAATTCTCAAATATTCTGGTCTCACCCTTAAAAATCACTGATTATACTGAAGAGCTTCATTTATGTTGTATCTAGCAATATGTACTCTATTAACAATTAAAACTGAAAAAAATTAAATATTAATTTAAAATAAAATTACATGCTATTATAAAAA
>NW_016804541.1:1402170-1421654 GCF_001698545.2 Rhinopithecus bieti | reverse complement strand
TAACATTTTAATCAAAATAACAATTTTAAAATACAGTGAGAAGAGGAACATACACAAATCTCTTTACTGCCTGCCTTAAGGGAAGACAGATAAATTCTCGTTTCTGTTCTGCATTCAATCTGTTGCAATATCACATTCATGTAGTCTCTGGAAAACTCCACTATACACTCGTAAGAGAATGAGAATGAAAATGATACACGAAAAGAGTTCTGACCTCATGGATAGAGCCCTTAAAAGGGCTTTAAGGATCCTAGACCACATCTTAAGAATCACTGAACCAAAAACTATGAATGAATATGCATAGTATCATTCTATCCAAAGATATTTTAAGATTTCCTTACATGAAGTCTTAAATTCCACTGTCTCTTCCCCTCCACTCTCTCAATCAGGGGCTCCCAGACAGCATGGATCTCATTGTAATAGTGCACCTGGAGAGACATACACAAAATTATAAGACAGGCTTTTGGCTTTAATTACATATTTCGGTAACCAATAGGAAAACTATTAAGTAATTAATGTTATATATCATTAGCCATTTAAAAAACCCATCTAACAATATATAGAGTGTCTTTTCCTTTACTCTCTTACTCTATTGTCATAAACAAATTATTTAGCAAATCAATCTTTAAAAAATAATTTATCAAAAAAATACATCGACAAATTAAATGTCAGAATAAAATATGTATTCACATATGTACTCATGGTGGCCATGCACAAACAAGAGAAGTGTATACATCTTAATTCCAAAACTGCACTTTCAGGAAGTTGTCTCTGAAGGTTTTAAGTGATGTGGCCATACCTGTAGTGTCAGGTCAGCAGCAGCAGCCATTAGAGAAGTCCAATTTTTAATATTTCCTGAAAACTTAGACTCTGCCAATAATAAAGGTACAGTTCGATGTCCAAGGCCACATTCTAAGGTAACTTGAATGGATTCTACAACAACACCACAATTTTCCTCTATCAACGAATGTTCAATGTCTTTGAAACTTTCCGTTACTTCTGTTGCCACGTCAACACCAAGAAACCAAGTGTTATAATCATTAATCGATTTGATACCCCAAAGATTTTCCATTTCCTTAGATGTATCTTTGGATTCATCTTCCTTTGTTTTTGGAGACAATGCAGCCATGATTGTCATCACAGTATTAAGAATTATGGGTGAAATCTTTAAAAAAGAAAACAGAAAAATATTTATAATAAATTATTTCCCAGATGAGAATATATACATACATGATTTTAAGTGACATACATTATTTATAAGTGACATTTTTAAATTAAATAAATTTTAATTTTAAATTAAAGTAACTAATTTAAATTTTGAATAAATTGGTAACCAAGAAAAACAAGAGAGAACACAAAATTATGTGTCAAGCCAAGTAATCACGCAACACTGACTTCTACTCAGGTTATCTGGAATTAAGTAACTAATGTTGTATGTCAGTAGTCAAAATCTAAAGTTAAACTGATCAATTCAGAGCAAAATAGTGTTATGCAAATAGACAAGTATAGAAACGTAAACAAATTCTTCATTTTAAAATCTGCTACATGAACTAAGCCAAAGTGTGTGACCCTTGTCAAGATACACATAAATATCGGTACGCAACAAGATCTTTAAAAAAAAAAAGAAAAGGGAGAAAAAGATATAAATTTGCCTTATTAAAACTGGAAGACTGGAAATTACAGCTCTCCTCTAACTTACCCCAAGATCTGTAAATCTCTTATTATCTTTGGATAGTGCCTTTCTTTGCTCACTTCCCCCACCTCCTATTACTGCACCTTAGTTCTACACTGATATCTTCTATGTCCAACACCTTCTTAGCCTACCCTCTACACTGCCACCAGCATAATTTTTCTACAACCCAAATCTGAGTATGTCATTCTTATGTTCAAAATCTTCATCAACTTCCCGTAACTTTTTTATCCCACAGGATAAAAATCAGACTTTCTTTAGCGTAATGTGCAAAGCTCTTTGTGGCCTAGTGCCTATTCAACCACCTAGCCAGAATTCTCCCAAAGTTTGTGAAATACTAGGTTAAATAAGTTAACTGTATCCCTTTATTGTTCACTTCTCACAATCCTTACTTAAAATGTAAAGCGATATAATTATATAACCAAAAGCAAGATCTAGTATGTACTGCTTTCCTAACTTGTCAACTTTTTTCCTTGTCTTATTAATGTCATTTATAATTAATGCTTCCAGTCTTACAACTCCACCACACCATTCTCTTCAGCCATATGTGACAACCCCTCTAAATCTGAAAGGATTTTCTCACACCTCTGCCTTTCTGCATATTATCAGTTCTGTCTGGATTAACCATTCCATGCTCTCCATCTATTTAATCTCCCTTCAACACTCACATCAAATAGTCCTGTTTCTACATAGCTTTGCCTGATGTCCTGGTCTGAATTAAAGGCCCCATGCCTGTGCTCCCAACTAAATCTTGGCCGTGCCTCTAGCACTGAAAGCTGTAATCTCCGATTTCTTTCTTTCTCCCGCATATGTCATTAAGTTTTTTGACAGCAGGGGCTACATATCCCCACTGCCTTGTAAAGGACATTTTTTTAATATACACAGTAAAAGCTCAAAAACGTTTGTTGAATCAATCATAAATTTATGTACAAAGAATGGAAATTCTCACCAGCACCTAACCTAGTACCTTAAGAGAAAATACATGCAAATTCGAGGACTTTCCCCCCTCATTTACTACTTTATATATTTTTAAAAGTAAATCCACTAACAATATATATTCTAAGACTATCCAGCATTTTAAAATATTGAGAAAAAACTAAATTGATATTTACATGGTACTTCAAATGAAATGAGTTTGAGCCTTAGTTCAATCACTGTTGGTCACGGACCTATATAAGTAAAGCTACTACCATTACTGGCATTAACCAATTAACCAAAAATTAAGCAATCAACCAAAAAAGGACTCATTTTTGTATCCTTTGTGCAGAGAAATAGATTGCAGAAAGTATTCTATATCTTCTATTCGTGACTGGGCACGAGCTCATACTTAAAGAACCTGAATACCATTGGAAAACAATTATTGTTTTTCAATACTTTAAATGCAGAGAAAAAAACAGTAAACTCTAATAATTATTTCTAGTGTACATCTGTCACTACAAATACTTGAAGCCAAATAATAGAGTTATTAAATTCAATCAACTTATATATCAAATAAAAGCCTAAAAAGAACTTATTACAAATAAAGTAATAACAACCTCTTCTCTCCAACCTTTCTTCCCTTCTCTTCCCACCCATCTCTTCCCTCCTCCAACTCAACCTCCCCAACACACGCATGCAAATATAATAGAGAAAAACTACCCCAATCATTTGTAGATATTAAAAAGTACTCTTTTGAAGAAAATAGAAACATTTGCATTAAAGAAAAATATACTTTCACGTTAGAAGTTACAGATTACTGAATATGTGACTTGCATAATGCTTGAGTTATGAGAGACATCAAAAGATACTGTCTCAACTGCAAATATGCAATGTTGTGAAGAAAAACAAGAATTCTCACTCAAAGAATATGGTAAGTACTAACCTTAATTATAAATTCTTTAACCATAATATTTATATTTTGTTTTCCTGAAGCCCACGTACATTTTTCCATAAATAAAGAGCAGGGCTGCAAGACCTATAAACAGATAAACGAAATTCACATTTCCATAGATCCATTATATATGTAAAACACACTTACAAGAACCATGTCTTACTTAACTTGGGATCTTTAACTATAGCTTGCTATTACACTAAAAGCAAAAAAGCAAAAATAAATTAGCTGAGACTCCGTTGTGAAGACTCTTCTGAACTATGAGAAATCTGTGAACACTGGTAAATCACTTTAAGCAGTTCTGATGAATTTATCATGCCAAATCCTCAAGTAATAAAGCACATTTACTGTTTAAAATGTTTCTTTCTGCCAAAATAGTTTTTAAATTATGGACTCTATAAAATGTACCTTTGAAATAACTATAAAAGTGAGCTAAAGACTGTGGTAAGGTAGGTAAGTAAACAGTTTCCAGATGTTTGACAGGTCAGTCTGAAATATCATATAAGGCCTTTATTAGAATAAAAGTCAAATCTTCAAATTGTGAAGCTATATTCTTTTATATCATTAAGGAAATGAATAAATAAGCTTGTACCTGAACTGAATGGAGCAATTAGTACTGCATAATTGCCAGTTTTTAAAAAAATAGGATAAGGCCAGGTATGGTAGTGCATACCTATAATCCTGGCACTTTGGGAGGCCAAGGTAGGAGGATTGCTTGAGGCCAGGAGTTCAAGACCACCCTGTGCAACACAGCAAGACCCCTTCTCTACAAAAAAGTAATTTAAACAAACAAACAAACAAAAACTAGCCAGCTAGTAGTCCTAGCTACTTAGGAGGCTGAGGCAGAAGGATTATTTGAGCCCAGTAGTTTGAGGTTGAAGTGAGGTAAGATGGCATTACTGCACTACAGGCTGGGTGACGGAGTGAGACCCTTGTCCCTAAAAGAGAAAGAATTAGGAAAAGCTAATTGATATAAGCTTTTGGTGACATGTATAAAGACTATCCTGTCAAAGAATATTTCATGATAACGTATAGATTTCATACTTTCTTTATGCAAGTCACTTTGTCCACATATTTTTAAATTTAAAATACCACTGCAAATAAGTCACATAATATAATGATTATCTTACCATAAAATTATCAATACTACAAAATAATTGGTGTGGTAATTAACTGACTAAAATCATATTTTTCAATAATAATGTGAAAACATAATTGACATTCGCTTTTAATAACAGAACACCATCACTTTTGGCGAGATGACTCTAATTTTTTTCATTCTAAGCCTAAATATTCACTCATTCATTAATTAGTTATACTCTGGTAAACAAAAGAAACAGTTGAAAAAGAATATTAATTTGTACTAAAATTCAAACACTACTCAACAGAAGATGGTATAATGAAAATAAAACTATTCTGGAGGTAGTCCCCAGTTCTGTCACTAGCAGCCATGGCTGTCATTTAACATCTTTGGAATTCAATATCTTTATATGTAAAACCCCAAGTTCACAATAAATAATCTCTAAAGTCCCTGCAGAGATCTCATATTCCAGGACTCTATGAATCAACCGTTTCTGCCATTCTTCAACCCAAGATTAGGACACAAGGTAACTCTTACTGTGGTAATGTTTTTCCCTCTCTTTTCTCTGAGAAAAGGGCAAGCGAGCACTTTCAGATCTCTCACAGAAGCTTCCATCATCTGTTCGAGTTTGGATGTTGACAGAGAAAGGTTACACTGAAACGAGGCTGTGAGAGCAGGAGCATCAGCCTTTGTCAGGCTGGCAACAAATACCACTTCTGGATCTGTGATCATGGCCTTTAAAGTCATATTTGGTCTAACAGAGTCATCTGAAGAAACAAATGACAGGAACCAGAAAAGTTTAAGGTAAGTCTTTTCATTTGACTACATGTTATCTACAAGTTGTTAAGTTGTTCTCAATGTTTTTCCATAACAGATATGGTGAAACTGACAATATTAATTGGTTGATTAATACTAAGTATTAAATGATTATTAACAATTGCAGATTGAGCAAGGTAAGGCAATCTGATCCCTGTCCCAAGAATATCATTACCACTTTGACCCAGGAAGAATAATCCTGTTCTGAAGTTTTATTTTTTTTCAGAATTAAAGTATGTGCACATACACAGGCATAAGTATATACTATATTGCAGGGGAAGAGGAAAACTGGAAAGAAGAATATCAGGAAGAGGAAAAGAGACCCTGATAAAAGAGATTATTATTGTTTCTTTCAATTTCACCCAAAAGTCCATAGTCAATATCATATAATCTATACTATAAATATATTCAATGCATATATAAATATAGAGATACCAGATATGATCACTATTTAGAAAATATTAAAGGTAAATTTTAAAAATAGCATTCTTACCAGGATATATTAGTTTTCCAATCTGGGTTATATATTAGAGAGAAAAATATCTGACCTTAGATAATTATAATTTAACATAGAAAAGTCACTGATCTGGCAGGGGCAAGGTGTAATCCACAGCACAGCACTTTGGGAGGCAGAGGTGGGTGGACTGCTTGAGCCTAGGAGTTTGAGACCAGCCTGGGCAACATGGCGAAGTCCCATGTCTACCAAAAAAAAAAAAAATACCAGGTGTGGTGGTGCACAACTGTGGACCCAAGCTACTCAGGAGGCTGAGGTGGGAGAATTGCTTGAACTCACGTCAGGAGGCGAAAATCACAGTAAGCCAAGCTACATCACTGCACTCTAGCCTAGGTGACAGAGTGAGAGCCCATCTCAAAAAAATTTTTTAAATATAAAAAAATTTTAAGAAAAGGGAAGAGTAGAGAAGAGGAGAGGAGAGAAAAGGAGAGGAGAGAAAAGGAAAGGAAAGAAAAGGAAAGGGAAAGAAAAGAAAGAAAATCACCGATCTACCGGATAACGCTAGAATAAAAGAAGTATAGAGCTGAAAGTGGCTTCAGCATACACCGAGACCAGACATGCAAACTCTTCCAGAGTTTAAGGAGTTAAGGTGACATCCAGGGAAGTCCTGCTGGGTCCTCCAAAGTCCCCATGTTCTGCTTTAATGTTTCCAATTGTTCTTCAATGTGCTAGAATTCTCAACATGTTTTCTTTGAATAAGATTTCCCACCTATAAAATAGGCCACTAACCACTGACCCAAATTAACTTCATTTCTGGATCAGTAAAGAAATGTTCATGGCACAGCTGGAACCAAAGTGGAGTTTCCTGGCCATTGGTCCAATTTCTACTATACCTCTCTCTTAAAAATGTTTCCATTTTAAAATATTTCTTAAAAGGTTTTAAAACTAAAAGCTAAAGTTTTATATAGAATATGCTTAAACCTAAAAGACTAATTTTACATTCTTAAATTCTTCATTTCTCTTTTTTCTGGTTTGTAATTCTTGTCAAAATATACAAGTTGTCATCTATGACAGATAAATTCTGCTAACCTTTCTCTGTCTTGACCTTCCCTGTGGCAGTCTGTCTTGGTAAAATCTGTGTTTCTTTTGCCACATTTTCTGGACTCTGAGGCACAGCTTTGATAAAGAAATCTGCCACAGTCATCAGGAATTCCACACTAGCACATACATACAGCTTGTCAAGAATAGCATCAATTTGACTTCCATTTTTGTCTTGTTTGTAACTTAAATCAATCATAGAACTGTTGTTATCTTGGTCATTCTTTCTGTCAATCATTCTGAAAAAAAATGTTATTCATTATTTTATTCTTGCTAAAACAATAAAAAAGATGAAGAATTTCCTATATATCTCAAAAACCTTTCTTTCACCTTTCAGTCTCTAATCTGTATAGAAAACAGGTCAACATTAAACAGAATCTTATTATCCATTAGTAAACAAGACTACTAATCTCCAAAGCAAGATATATGTTATTAAGCAATTACTGAATATTTTATACTTATAATAGAATTATATATGTTATTGCATTATAATGCAATTCTTGAGTATTACATTACAATGCAATACTAGAGAAACAAACCAATAATGGCCGGAAAGGAATTTGGGCAATTAACAAAACACATCACTGTAGTCACACAAAATATAAGGCAGCCTTTTTATATTAGTTTATGAAATAAAACCTCCCTGAAGGAATTTATCTTCAAAGATCATCCTATGAAAATTTGAGTCTGAAAGTATTCAATACAATTCAAATCATCAAGTGTGTATCAAGTGTGTTCAACTATAGTTCCCCTACATCCTCCCATGAACTGGAAAAAGCAGGCTACCTAACAGATGATAGCATTTATCACCCTTGCCTAGAGAGCTGTGGACAGCTACTCCAGACACAAAATTTGCAAACTAGAAAAGCTGGGTGCATGACAGCACTCTTTCCTCATTTATTCATCTCTCAGAAAAACCAAGGGCTCACAAGTATCCCATATGTATTCAGTGGAGTCCAAGTTTAAGTAGCAACATAGTTTTCTCAAAACAACAAAAAAAATCAGATAGTATCCTTACTTGAGAAAAAAATAAAACATAATTAGGCTATTGAAAATTACATATTTCCCGCTTTATAAGTCACCCTTTCAAAATGGCTTGATGATGTGAATGCACTAGAGATTCTATTTCTATTAAAACTTTGAAAGAAATTTTGCATAACTATTTTTAAAAAACATGAACAAAATAAACACGATGAAGGCAAAATCCATAGCTTGAGGCCTTTTTTAAAACAAAATTCTGCCTACTGGGAAGAATTTAGAAAAATATATCACCAAATATATCACCCCATGTGGATTTAACTATTAAAACTCATTTTCTCTTAGTTCCCATTCTAAAGATGTTGGTCCATTTTATTATAAACTTCCCTTTAACTTAACCTTTAAAGCAGGTTAATCTGATATTAGCACTACTTCTTAATGCAATTCAAATCAAGAAGTATGACGAAAAGCCAGAGATCTTCTTTTGATGATCCCTAGCTTAGCAACACCTGGCAGCCATGCCAGGTGCAATGTCAACCTTAAATAATGTATAGCAAATTCAGAGCTGACAAACCTCGATGTTGCTCTCTCAATTCCTTCTCTGAGGTCATCAAGGGTGCATGTCTTAAGTTTAACGCTGACGTTCATTGAGCCATCCTTAAACATCTTCCCTGAGGAGGCCATAAGATGTAGTCTGAGTTCACCAAGCTGGAAACTGTCATTATGAAATGTAACTCCGGACTCCTGTGGTACATTTTTCAAGCAAAAGAATCAATTATCTTTAAATATTATATAATTATTTTTAAACACATAACTTAATTCAAAGCTTAAAGGCAAACTGATCTCATGAATTTTAAAAGTATGAGTGCTAAAACAGCTGAATGGAACAGAGAATAATATGCATGTTTGTGAGTATACCTGTACATACAAATAAATACATATATGTGTGAGTATTCAACAATGGTTAGTATAGAAAATTTTATCTGATTTATGGTTTAATGTAAATAAAAATAATTAGGAAAGAGTTCTGTCAATTAAACTAATAAATTTTTTCTTTTTTTTTTTTTTGAGATGGAGTTTCACTCTGTCGCCTGGGCTGCAGTGCAATGGCGCGATCTTGGTTCACTGCATCCTTCACCTCCTGCGTTTAAGCAATTATCTGCCTCAGCCTCCTGACTAGCTGGGATTACAGGCGCACACCACCATGCTCAGCTAATTTTTTTTGTGTGTTTTTAGTAGGGATGGGGTTTCACCATCTTGGCCAAGTTGATCTTCAACTCCTGACCTCGTGATCCGCCTACCTCCGCCTCCCAAAGTGCTGGAATTTACAGGCGTGAGCCACGGTGCCCGGCCTCTAACTAATAAATATTTAATGAGCTCTTCTGTTAAAAAACAGTAATAAGATTTATGAGGTTTACGAGAAACAGTAAGGCCTGGTAGACGATGTGAGTGAGCATACACCCTAATTCCTTGAGAAAACAAAATAGAAATACACTAAAAGGAACATCACAATAAGATGCTATTAGTTGTAAATGATTAAATATTTTATGACATACAGTATTTTATTCATTCATATTTATGTCTTCTCACATTTCACAAAGGCCATTTAGTGGTTAGGTAAAGAGTATAAATAGTAAAAGCTCAGAGAGGTTGAAGAGATCACTGTGGCTGGAGAAAATTCATGAAGAAGGTGAGAACTCAGTAGAGCCTCAGAGGCTGAGTGGGATCAGATAGGCTAAGAGGGTGGCAGAAGACACTCTACATGAAGGAAAAACATGAACAAACAATTCAAGATGCTCTGAGGACACAGGATACAGGGTGATTGGGCTTGGATACTCCGATTAAAGAATGGTAGAGAAAAAACTAGAAAGAAATACAGAGGCCTAATTAAAGTCTCAGATCCCAAACTAAATATTTAAATTTTCATGTACAGAAAAACAGACCTCGATCTTTATTCTACCATAACATATAATTCCAAATTATTTCAGCATGCCCAAAAAAAAAAAAAAAAAAAAAAAAAAAAAAAAAAAACCCAGCCAGTGAACAAACAAAAACCTTCAGGAAAGTGATGAACATCCATCACCATTGCTTACTAGAGACCCTGGCATTGATAATAGGGGTGCTGGGTATGTGCAATCATCAGCACACTGGTTAGAACTCCACCCTTTCTCTCACTCAAGATAGTATGTTCATGCGATTGGATCAGAATGACATTATTACTGGTAAACTTTGAATGTCTTTAACTTACGAAAATGGAAATAATTCACAAACTTTTATTCTGTAACCATTAATAGAAATGACCTGAGATACATCTACTGATCACAACACACTAATGTTTCCTGATAGGATTATTGATATGGTTTCCTTTTGTAGACAATTTGGAGCCACTGAATTTCTTTCCATAAGATGAAATTCATATTATATAACACAATGTTTATTAATGGAAAGGGAAGGTGGAAATGTCTACGTGAGATTCATTTAGGAAACTGAACTTGTGCCAATATCTAGGATGGATGAAAGGTAAAAAATCAAACAATAGCAAAATCAAACATTGCAGTACTACAAGTGTAAGAAGAGTTTCAAATAAAGCAGCAGTGAGAATTGACAGAAAAAAGTAAATGTTTATTCAAAGAAAAAACTGACAGTACTCAGCATCTCAATGAATAAGGAAGGTATACAAGCAATGAAATAAAAGTAGACATCAAGATTCTAAGACTGCCGAACCAGCAGAATGAAGGTACCAAGTAACATGAAGAATAACTGTTCATTTTCAGTAAGGTCATTTTCTGATGTTGTAAAGAGCATTAAACATTAGAAAATAAGGTAGTTCATCGCATAAATGACAGATACAAGCCCAAAATTCAATAGTAACAATGTATGAATATTGCATAATTTGTAGTAAATGAAATATGAATGAACATATTTCATATAAATAGACATTAACAAATATAATACCCATAATCTGTATCTGTTGTTAATGTACATTTGAGTATACTGTTCATTGCCCAATTAGGGTATATGCTCACTGTTGAATCTATAATCAATACAGAATATGGATATTAAAATATGTCATATGTATTATAGGGATTAATGTATGACATAATATAATTAAAAATAATTACTGGAAGGAAATATCTGCATAATAAAAAATATCTTTCTAAAATACCATTGACATATTATTTAGTTCAAATCATCATGGCATAAGACCTTGGTTCTTCAATTCTTTAATTAGTATCCTTAACACATAATCTACTACATATAACATTTATTTAATAGAAACACAATGAATGCTTATATAGCAAGGATAATTGTTAATTTAAAAATAATCAGGTAAAGCTCCAAAGTCACTACTAAATTATTCGTAAGTCATTATATATACATATATATATAGCTATGTAATAAAACTGTACAAATAATCACTCATATATAAAATTCTTCTATTGTTAATAAATCAAAATGTGTTTTTGTGCTGATATTACTTGGAAAGAAATAAAACCCTGAGTACTTTGCCTTAGCCTTGTAAGATTATAAACACTAACAAAGTGAATAAAGAGGGCAGGACCAATGCATATTCTGTAGGCCAAATAGAATTTTATAGACATATTAAATGTTTCAATGAAAAGTCCCACAAAAAAAGGCCAACACTCTAAAACTGACTATCAAGAGTTAAGGATTTATTTCTAATTACAGAAATGTATTACATACCTGGTTGATATCATTGTTATAAAGGATAATGGAAAGAGATTCAAAGTGAAAGTCAAATTGGAGACTGACAGTCTGGTTCATAGAAAGCTTTGAGTCTGTCCAATCTTCTTGTTCTAATGGTGAAAATTTAAAACCTTTTAAGTAGGTACAGAATTTTATAAATATTTTTAAATATGAGATAATTTCTTATGCTAAATTTATATGATGCTTTCTGGGATTCTGTAAATCATACTGAGACAATTAATAAAATGGCAATTACATTCCAACTGTCAAATTTTAAAATGGCAATGACTATTCCATATATATTTAGTATAAATGTACAAAGAGGCACAGGCAGACTACGTTAAAATTTTTTTAAAGAGGGGACTTAATTTTCAAGGCACTTACTGGCTACAGCCATTTTCAAGACATTATGAAATTGGAGACACAGAACAGTCCAATACTTTGCCTTATATTAGACAGCTAGTAACAGATTCTCTGCTAGCCTAATGCACCTCTCACTATCTCTAATTACCTATATTACCCAATCCGTTATCTTTATAAGAACAGAATAAAACTCAATAGCAAAATCAAACAGAGTTCACATATGATGCAGGGGAAAGGAGTGGGTGCTTTGGAATTTTGAGACAAATGAGATTTCAGGAAGTTAGTCTTTTCCCTCATCTTTAGATAGAGCATACAGACTGAATAGATCTTGCTTTCAATCACTCTTATGGACAGATTCTATAATCTTTTTCAATATTGACTCTAATTTCTTGTCATTCTATAGAACAGTCTGTTTTACAAGTTACTGGAAAACAAATACTGCATAACTTTAACCATATAAGCCTTCTCCAAGTTAGAAAATTCTATTTTTCTTGGAAATAATTTATATTTTAATTTTCATCATCTTTGCAGCTTCCATTTGAA
The DNA here is from genome assembly GCF_001698545.2 of Rhinopithecus bieti. NCBI lineage: Eukaryota > Metazoa > Chordata > Mammalia > Primates > Cercopithecidae > Rhinopithecus > Rhinopithecus bieti. The sequence continues at coordinate 1,409,053 of NW_016804541.1, read as the reverse complement.
TTCACAAATTTTCCCAAGTGACATGGTGTCCATATAGCAAGAACCAGATACATGACCGTGATCATGACTGAACATAATGAGATCATTAATCACGTAAGGCTTGCCTGTTAATAGTTTATTCATCTCTACATAGTTCCTGTTTAACTATAACAACAGCCTGTTTACCTAGCATTTGTCTGTATGGAGGCACAAACTTCACCTGGGGAGATGTTGACCTCATCAAGCTTATGCAATACTTAAAACTATCCACTTAAACCAGAAACCTTGCACACTGTTCTAGTCATTTGCTTGTCTGATTTCAAAACACACCTAGCCTAACTATAGGAGAAGCAGTGTTGATATGGTGTATCAACTGGTAGTTTTATCAATTACTGTCATTTGAAGTAATAGCTGACGGTATGAGAGCATTAGAAAAGCACAGCAGCCAGGACCATTTATTATATGGGCAAGGGGTACTTCATCTCTTTCCAGCCATGAAAATATTAACCTATTTACAGTCTAATAAAACATAATATTCACATCAATGGCTTTAAATTATGAAAAAATAGTGAAATTATATTTAATATAATCTGTTTAAGAAATCTTATATTTTAGAAAATTATTTTAAAATGGCTGAATTCAAAAGGTTCACTGCTTTTAATAGGTTCAAAGTAATGATCTGAAAAATTATCTTATGTATTTGATACCTAATGCTCCAGTAAGTCCAGATAAACAAAGCTGTTACAAGAATACCTTCCTTTCTCATGGTTCAATTACCTGAGTATGATATGTGACACCAAGGTCCTTTTTTCTCTTAATTATTTTGGGACCTTACTACACTGCCTATCTAGTTTGATTCTTCTCTCAAGATACGCCACCTCAGTGCGTAGTGAATTCAGCAAATTTAGCATTCACAAGTAAAGGGTAAACAAGCACATACCAATAAGTGACCCTTTCCCCTGTAGCAGACAACAGACATACATTCCAGCCTCAGCCAAATTTCCACAATAAGTAGTACAATACTGAATTAGTTCATACCACATTGTGCCGGACAACCAGAAAAATACTAAATATAAATATGACATTAACACTAATTTTTTCTCCATAAAGTAAATATCATCAATTTATACCTTTGAGATGGTCAGGTCCACTTGAAACATCAACTTTTCTCACTCTTACAGCTTCCTGCACAGACTGTGTAGGGCTTGGTTGTGAGGAAGCTTCTCCAAGATTTTCCAGCAAAATTTTCATTAAAACTGTCAAGTCATCTTCACTGAGAGCAACCTAGAAACCACCAATAATTTGTTAACTATAACTAATAAAAAATGCAGACTATCATATCTATATCTCAATTTGTGGTTTTTTCAAATTAATTGTTCATCTACTAAAAAAGAGAGAGTTAGAGTTAGGACTATAAATACCAGAAGAGAAGTATTTCACCTTGTTTACTGTGTGTACACACACTTCTGCCTTCACCCATATCCAGGCCCCTGCCTCTGGTACTCCAACACTCTCTATGGCTTATCTGTTACTATGTCTTCCTGTTCCTGGACCTGTGCCTATCTGTCCCCTTTCCCTATCTTCCCATCTCCATTCTGTCTCTATCTCACCTCACCCAGTACCAGTTTCTTCTTCTATATTATTTACTCCCCTCGAAACTCAATACAGGAATAGTGTTGTTCAGTTTCTAGTCTCTACCAAAAAGTAAAAAGATGCTCTCCTGCTACATAGCTCTTAATTTCAGTACATATGCATCTGGACATATATAAAACGTTTGTTTAATTTATCAAGAATAATACCACTTAGAACAACAACAAATGTATCTACAAAGAATGTTTAAAGAACAAAAAATAGGAAGGTAGCATATTATCTCTTACCTTCATAAAAGGGTATGTGTGGCAAAAAGAAAAAGAGCCAGGGCTTTGAGTCAGGCAGATCTGTATCAACTCTACCACTTTCAAGCTGTCTTGTCTGCAAAGTTTCTTAATGTCCTTAACTCAAGTTTCTTAATCTCTAAAATAGGCATAATACCAACTTTCTCACAGGTGGCTGTAGAACAAGATAAAGCAACTAAAACAAATGAAGCTGCTACTGGCTGCTAAAATCCATTAAACCAGTACTTTCTTTGAATCTTCTTATCTTCTACTACCTTGTGTAAGACACAGTGGCTCAAAAGGCCTGTTTCAAGTACTTACAAATTCACACAATAGCAAATCTCCTCTGAATAGCACAGTACCCTGTTTTCCCCAAATTAGGTCCCTACCACCAGAGAAATTGCCTAGTTCCCAGTTTAAATGAAAATACAGAGCTATTTAAGTACAAGATAATGACCAGGGATTTATGGCTTGTCCTAAGCCCCAGGCTTCATATAACAGGTGTAATTTTAATGCCTTAGAATTTCATTGTGTATCCCACCCCACTTCTCATACCAACCAAGATTACCACAGCTTCCTGAAGGGCAACTAAGTTCACCCCTCTTTCACTTTGCTGAGGGAAAAAAAAAAAAAAAAACAAGTATGAAGGACAATTTTGAAAGGCAGCCCCACAGTTCTTTAAAAACCGTCAAACCGATCCACCCAAAACAACTTGTTGGTATCACCTGCCTGATACCCTTTTTCTGAGCTGCATCCAGGCCAGGGAAACAACCTGCTAGTATCACCTGCCTGATACCCTTTCTTGGCTGCATCCCAGGCCCAGGAAAACTATAGACTATGACCAAAGAGTGGGTGTTTAGAGAGACCTGGATCGGTGACAAATTAGACAGTGGTGGCCTCATCCACTGTTGCTGCATTCCTGAGTTAATAAGGATCCTTTCTGTTAAAGTAATTATCATACTTTGATGCTAAAGTATCAGATGTTACTTTTCTTGTTTCTTCTAAAACACTTTAAAAGCATAAAGGAAAAGGGCAGCGAATACTATAATCTTCCCCTGTGAATCTACCACCTGGCTTTGTCAAATCTTAACGAGTTGCAGTATTTCCTTCAGATCTTGTTTCCCCATTACAGATATAGCGGAAGCCCCATATGTACTTCTCTGAGACCCTATTCCCTTCTCCTTTTGTCCTTAGAGAAAGACACTAGCCTAATTTAGAGATTATTTCCATGAATACTTTTCTTAAAGTTATCACTACTGCATCTCTTATAAACAATATATAATAGGCAGATCACAAGGTCAGGAGATCCAGAACATCCTGGCTAACACGGTAAAACCCCGTTTCTACTAAACAAAATACAAAAAATTAGCCAGGTGTGGTGGTGGGCGCCTGTAGTCCCAGCTACTCGGGAGGCTGAGGCAGGAGAATGACGTGAACCCAGGAGGCGGAGCTTGCAGTGAGCCGAGATCGCACCACTGCACTCCAGCCTGGGCGACAGAGCGAGACTCCATCTCAAAAAAAAAAAAAAAATTTATTAATAGTATTATATTGCCTGTTGAAAATCTGAAATTATATAAAACTGATAGAACTGTACTATCATTTTGCAACTCACTTTTTTTATTTTTATGCTCGATACATTAATTTTGTTTCATATAGTTCTATTTCATTCACTTTATCTGCTTTACAACATCCATTATGTAAAGATACCATAATTTTATCCATGTTCTGCTACCAACAGACATTCAGGTTTTACTTATGCTTTCAGCAAACCTATAACCACAGAATCTTTGAAAGGGATTGTCAAATATTAGTCCTGGGATCTAATTTTTGAAAGAGAGAGCCAAATATTAGTCCTGAGATTTAATCTCTTAGCAGAAAGACAGAAATTAAAAGAAGGTACCCATACTCTGGAATAAAGCCTACCCTATGAATGTCCAAACAGACAGAATTCAATATAATTTGTTCTTCATGCAATATATCCACTAGTATATGAACAGAAATCCTTCATTTCTACAACAAGCTTCGATTTTAACTTCTTCCCTAGTAGAACTCTGCTCCTTTGATCCTTCCTATCTTATGTTAGAACCAACTCTGAAATAATCACAGGTATGAAAACCCATTAAACTGCTAAATTTTTGTTTGGTTTCGTTTAGTTTCTCTCATCCCTATCCCACCCTCAGCTGTTTGGTTTCAACAGGTTCACACATAGGCACACAAGAATCACAGGATTCCTATACTTCCACAACTACCTTCAACCAGTCTCACCTCCTCCTCTGAGCTGATATGCAACCTGCTAACTACACTATTAAAAATAATGCTGTGGCCAAGCACGGTGCCTCACGCCTGTAATCCCAGCACTTTGGGAGGCCGAGGAGGGTGGATCACCTAAGGTCAGGAGTTCGAGACCAGCCTGGCCAACCTGGTGAAACCCCACCTCTACTAAAAATACAAAAATTAGCTGAGTGGGTGGCCAGTGCCTGTAATCCCTGCTACTCAGGAGGCTGAGGCAGGAGAATCACTTGAACCTGGGTGGTGGAGGTTGCAGTGAGCCTAGATCACGCCACCACATACCAGCCTAGGCCACAGAGTGAGACTCCGCCGCAAAAAAAAAAAAAAAAAAAGTTGTATTTATATACTTATCAAATATACATATTTGCCTATTCAAAATGGTATCACCTTTCTAATTAAAACAGGGCCTCTACAAACTACACTATTAAAAATAATGGTGTATTTATATGCTTATCAAATATACACATTTGCCTATTCAAAATGATATCATCTTTCTAATTAAAACAGGCCCTCTACACATTAAAAACACTAAGTTGCTTTGAATGTAGTGTCTGAACATCACTTTGCATTGTCTTACAATTTAACTGCATTAAAACTTTAATAGAATTTTCCAAAATTAAGAGTAATATTTTTAGCACACTCCAGCAGATTTTATCTCAGACTCCTTGCTGGTTTTACCAAATATCTAACTAAAATGAAAACAAAGAAAAGTGAGGGAAACAAGGATGATTTCATTTGCATATTTTTTGTTTATTTATTTTTGTTGTTTTTGAATAGGAAACAAAATCTAGTCTATTCAATTTATTACTTAGGCAAAAGTAGACATACAACAGACAAATGCTCACTAAGAGAAAACTGGTTTAGCTTTATCAATAATGTAGCATCTTCTACATTCTGATATCCACTAGAACTGTATTATGATCTATCAAGAAATTTTCATATATTATATACTAGCTACTTACCTGCATAGGTTTTAGTTTTCCTTTTATCTCCATCCCTGGAATTTGCACATACCATGCTGCTGCTAAGTTTCGTTGTATGGACAAAAGCATGTTGACTGGTTTTAAAATTTCAATGTCATTTTGTGGCAAGGTAGCCTGCAAAATAGTTCTGAAAGAAAAACAAGAATTTACTTTTTACTTCAAATTTACATTTTAAAATGAGGACTATCCTATTGTGTAACAAATTCCACACTGCATTTCATAAAGGCTAAAGGCTGCTATCAGAAGTCTTTTAGAATACACTTCTTTTCACATTTTTAAAATCAATCTAAATCAGAATAAAGTTTATATCCAGAGCTCTCCAAAACCAAACCCATATAACACCGATTTCAAAGACATAATTTTCATACAATATAACTACTGCATTATTTATTATTTTTCACAAGGGCTGTTGATACAGCAAATAGTTTACTATCATGCAAACAAATGTTACATCCTCCTAAAACTGGAAGATAAAGAAAGTGATCTCATACTTAGCCCTTAATATATTATTGGTACTTCTCTAGACTCAAGGGGAAAACTCAACTAATCTAAAAGTTAAACGAACATATGGTAATAGTCATTCTAGCTTGCCTGCCAACAATCATTTGCATAATCAAATAAATGCTCTTGTCACTCAAAAGAGCCAACACTGTCCCATCTGGATTCACTAATCCTTTAGATAACTCACTGAAAATTCCCAAATGTGACAAGGTTTGAAAATGAGAAATAAATCTTAAATTTTACATTTTACAAAGTTTTTTTCCCATCAAAAAAAAAAGGAAATAGCTATGTGCAAAGTAAGAAAATAAAAAAATTAAATTAAGTACTGACTAAACTATAATTTTATAACAGCTAATTTTTATAAAATGAAAAAAAAATCATATTACAAATGTAGTAAGGGAAAACATAGACTCTGTGAGGCACATACATGACTATTAACCACTGACCCAAGAAGCCAATGGTCAAGATTTCATAATTAGAAGAAATAAGGAATGAAAACCACAAATTATTACAATATTTTACCTCAGGCAAAAATTGTATGAAAATCCTATTTCCAGTAAGCAACACACAATTAGATTATATATTTATACCTTGACAGCTTCAACTGAGTGAGTTCAATGTTCATTTTATCAATGACTGGAGGAAGAGAATAATGTTCCATAGGAACCAAGCTAAACTTGTTTTCAACTCTGATTAAACCCAGATCTGCTATAACAGCATTAGGTGATACCGAAGACTGAGGAATAATAATAACTGGTGCTTTCAAATTGATATCCATCAAAAGGCGGAAACTCTTTTGAGCCAAGTCTTTCATGCTAGAAGCAGCTCTTTCTGCAGCCTGGACTGTAGCTGTGCTCAAAGCTTCTTTAGCAGTTTGGAAATTGTTGAGGAAGTTCTGTTGGAAGAGACAGATATTTAGGGAAAAAAGGTATTTATTTTTAAATGAAAAAACTTTAAAAAGAGTAACAATAGTTACTCTAGGAAGAAAGAGCTCTTTCTCTCATTTGATGTGAGAATTATTTCATTCACATGACAAATTTTTGCAACAATTCTTTTAAAAATCTCCTGTTTATTAAGAATGCTTTTTACTTTAAATTCGAATTTAAATGAAAGGGAGAAGGACAGTACTGTACTTCTCCAAAAGTAGGTTCAATTCTGTACTGCTAGGTCACAGCAATGAAGTTTAGTCTTAGAAACTAAGCTTCTGCTGCTTATTTCTGAAGAGGTTTTCTTTCTTTTTTTTTTTTTTTTTTAAAT
>NW_016804541.1:1384169-1402011 GCF_001698545.2 Rhinopithecus bieti | reverse complement strand
TTTTTTTTTTTTTTTTTAAATGTACTCATGCATGAGGAAAGACAGTTAATTGCCTACAATCCTGTAATCATTAGTAAGAGTCAAAATTTATTTATAATAAGATGTATTTCATCTCAATTTCAACTAAAAACAGAAAAATATTTCCCAATGAGGATAAGATCATTCTTAGAAGTGATATTCTTGGTGTACATCCATTAATATTACAAAAGAAACCTAATCTCCCTGGCACCCACCTCCAAATTAATTACTCTCTAGAAAAGTAAGCATGATGGTTTAAGTAGAAATTCATGCTTTTAAGAAATCATGAGATTCTGCACATGGGAAACCCTATGGACTCCACCAAAAGGCTCCTGGAACTGACATACAACTTTGGTAAAGTTTCAGAATACAAAATCAATGTACAAAAATCAGCAGCATTTCTATATACCAATAACATCCAAGCTGAGAGCCAAATGAAGAACACAATCCTATTTACAATAGCCATCAAAAAAACAAAGTACCTAGAAATACATCTAACCAAGGAGGTGAAAGATCTCTACAAAGAGAACTAGAAAACACTGCTGAAAGAAATCACAGATGATACAGACAAACGGAAAAACATTCCATGTTCATGGATTAGAAGAATCAATATTGTTAAAATGGCTATACTTCTCAAAGCAATCTACAGAGTCAATGTTATTCCTATCAAACGACCAGTGTTATTTTTCACAGAACTAGAAAATACTATTCTGAAATTCATATGGAACCAAAAAAGAACCCAAAAAACCAAAGCAATTCCAAGCAAAAAGAACAAAGCTGAGACATCACATTACCTGACTTTATACTATACTATAAAGCTACAGTAACCCAAACAGCGTGGTACTGGTACAAAAACAGACAAACAGACCAAGGGAACAGAATCAAGGACCCAGAAATACAGCTGTACACCTATAGCCACCTGTTCTTTGACAAAGTCAACAAAAATAGGCAATGGGGAAAGGATTCCCTATTCAGTAAATGGTGCTGAGACAGCTGGCTAGCCATATGCAAAAGAATGAAACAACCTTTTATTCTATGGTGAAAGGACCCCTACCTTTCACCATTTCAAAAATTAACTCAAGATGGATTAAATACATAAGTGTAAGACCTCAAACTATAAGAATCTTTCAAGAAAACCTAGGATACACCATTCTAAACATCAGCTTTGGGAAAGAATTTATGACTAAGTCCTTAAAAGCAACTGCAACAAAAATAAAAATTGACAAGTGGGACCTAATTAAAGCGCTTCTGCACTACAAAAGAAACTTTCAATGGAGTAAACAGACAACCTACAAAATAGAAAAAATATTCGCAAATTATGCATCTGACAAAGGTCTAACATCCAGAATCTATAAAAAATAGTGTGAACAAGTGAACAAGCGAAAAACAAATCCCATTTAAAACTGGGCAAAAGACATGAACAGACACTTCTCAAAAGAAGACATACAAGGAGCCAACAAATACATGAAAAAATGTTCCACATCACTAATAATTAGAGAAACGCAAATCAAAACCATTATGAGATACCATTTCATACCGGTCAGAATGGTTGTTATTAAAAAGTCAATAAATAACAGATGCTAGGGAGACTGCAGAGAAAAGAGAACATTTATATAACTACTTGTGGAAATCTAAATTATTTCAGTCACTGTAGAAAGCAATTTAGAGATTTCTCAAAGAATTCAAAACAAAACTACCATTTGACCCAGCAATCTCATTACTGGGTATATATCCAAAAGAAAATAAATGATTCTACCAAAAAGACACATGCACTCACGTGTTCATCAGAGCACAATTCACAACAGCAAAGACGTGGAACCTACCTAGGTGCCCATCAACAATGGACTAGATAAAGGAAACATGGCATATATACCCCATGGAATGCTACACAGCCATAAAAAAGAATAGAATCATGTCCTTTGCAGCAACATGAATGCAGCTGGAGGTCATTATCCTAAGCAAATTAATGCAGAAACAGAAAACCAAATACTACATACTTTTGCTTATAAGTGGGAGCTAACCACTGGGTATTTTACAGACATAACAATGGGAACAACAGACACTGGGCACTACTACAGAGAGGGAGGAAGGGAGAAAAAGTTTGAAAAACTATTCTCAGTACTTGGGTGATGAGATGAATCATACCTCCAAACCTCAGCATCACGCAATATACTCATGTAACAAGCCTGTCCATGTATGCCCTGAATCTAAAATAGTTGGATTATCAACTGAAATTAAACAGTTGAAATTATCAACTGAAATTAACAATTGAAGTCCAAAAAAGCTGAAATTATCTTTTTAAAAAAAAAAAATTATGATTTTAAAAAGTTCTGATTGGCAGTCCCACTAAGAAGAATAGGCAGATTTAAATCCTTCAGCCCATGTGATATGGTTTGGCTCTGTGTTCCCACCCAAATCTCATCTCGAATTGTAATCCCCAGGTGTCAAGGAAGGGAACTGGTAGGAGGTGACTGGATCACAGGGGTGGTTTCCCCCAATGCTATTCTCGTGAGAGTGAATTCTCACAAGATCTGATGGTTTTATAAGAGGCTCTTCACCCTAAGCTTGTTCTTGTCTACTGCCATGTAAGAAGTGCCTGCTTCCCCTTCCACCATGGTTGTTAAGTTTCCTGAGGCCTACGCAGCAATGTGGAATGATGAGTGCACTAAACCTCTTTTCTTTATGAATTACCCAGTCTCAGGCAGTTCTTTATAGCAGTGTGAAAATGGACTAATACACCATGACAGGTACATGAAAATAAATAATAAAAAGAAAAGCATTTCATGACGCTGTTGATCACAATCATAACCAAAAGCTGTAAGTTCCAATATGAGTCCTCCATATGCCTGAAGAACTTCCTCAAAAAATTGTTTTAACTAAGTAATCTTAAATATATTTCATTAAACAAGTTACAGTGGAAAGCCCTAAATTAAAACATAAAATGTACATTTAAAATGTATACCTATAGAAATGTTCTAGAATTATAGTCTATATCTTCAAAACAATAATTTTAAAAATTCATTTGGTTAACATCATGAAAAGGATTTCTTTAACTATAACATTCTGTTCAGCACTCAGGTGCTCATCTTACAGCCCTATCAGTGAAGATTTTTACTATCTAGGTTCAGTTGTATAAGCAAAGATATTTAGGCCTCAGTGAGAAATAAATATGTTTAAAAAAACTTACCAAAAGAGACATGAAGAATTTATGAACATAAACAATCTGAATACAACCCACTTTGAAACTAAGTTTGCCATCTACTTTGGACATATCAGCATAGGCCTCTCCTTCTGTGGCATCTGGATAAAGAGTCAGTTGGAACCTAAAGACTTCATCTCCCAAAATAGAGACAGCCTAAAAATATTAGATTAACTGGTTATTATATTAAAAGAGCTGTATAGCCCTTATCAATGTATTATAAATAAGTTCTCTTATTAGAGAATCTTTGATATATGAAGCAGTAGCATATGAATTCAATCTTAAAAATTATTAGCTGCAAACATTTTACATGACAATAACTTCTTGTATTTCTATAAAAAAATTTTATCAGTAAAAATATCAATCACTTAACTGTTCAGAAATAACTTTTACAAATCACTGGGTATCAAGAGGCCTAGTCTATACACAATGTGAAAGCAGACTATTACCATTTTCATCTCCAATTCCTAATAAAGTGCCTGGTACATGACAGACAATAAATGTATACTGTGCAAATAAATAATTGCATCTCAAATCCAAAGAACAAAATAAATTCCAATATAAGAATCTATTTTTTAATCACCTTTTTGTGAATGGACTGCAAATCTACATTCGTAACTATAATATCTTTAAGTCTGGCAAACACATCGGTCTGCTTAGGCTTCACAGAAACAGAGGCATCCATTCCTATAGGAAACATAACATTTATAAACTTTTCACCCAATCCACATGACTAAGTCAGCGGTTTTTAAGGTCAGTAATATACTGACAAGATACAAAGTGAATAAAAATTACTCATTATTAAACATATTAATGGCATCAACTTTCATGTATGAGATACCTAAGAATAATACCTTTAAATAATAACTTTAAGGGATACAGGCATCTCCTCCAAAAAAGTTGTGGAAATTTTAAAACCAAAAAAAAAAAAAAAAAAAAAACCACCAAGTTTCAAAGAAATTTAGATTAATTTAGAAAATTAATCACATTTCTCCAAACTTAAATATCCTCTGCATTGGCAAGATCAGCAGTGGTCATTTAGTAAGATAATATTTGTTAAAACAGTGATCTTACAAACATTTACTGTATTATTAAAAACTGGGCTGGGAACAGTGGCTCACATCTGTAATCCCAGCACTTGGGGAGGCCGAGGCAGGCAGATCACGAGGTCAGGAGATCGAGAGCATCCTGGCTAACATGGTGAAACCCCATCTCTACTAAAAATACAAAACATTAGCTGGATGTGGTGGCAGGTGCCTGTAGTCCCAGCTACTCAGGAGGCTGAGGCAGGAGAATGGTGTGAACCCAGGAGGCGGAGCTTGCAGTGAGCCAAGATCATGCCACTGCACTGCAGCCTGGGCAACAGTGCAAGACTCCACCTCAAAAAAAAAAAAAAACAAAAAAAAACTGTTACTCCAATAACTAAAAATAAATGAACAGTATTTAATGAATACTCTTATTTCTATAATAAACTGTATTAGAAAACAGTCTTCTAAGATTTCCCTCCAAAAAAAAATTTGTCATTCTCAGTTTCTAAAGGCATAATGATTTCTACAATTGCATAAAAATGTAGATAACGCAAAATGCATAAGGAATCTCTCAAGTCAGCAATGAATCATAATAAATTTACTTGTAACATTTTAAAGCACATCTCTGAAAAGTTTGCCAAGTCTTCAATATAAGTAAACCAAAAGAATACTCATGAGAAATCTACCAGGGACAAGCTCATTTTTCCTAGTTATGTAAAGAAACAGAAATATCTACAACAAGAAATAACTACTTACCATGTATTTTAATCTCTGCAATGTTACACTTCTGATCACAGACAAGGACATTAAATGCATTTAATTCAGCTGTGACCTTTAAATCAAACACATCCTTTTGGGAAATGTTGCTGGATACTAAAAAAATAATGGAAACCTTCTGATTAGCAAAGGGCAAAGATAATACAACACATACAATAACTTCAAATCCATCAAAATAAAAGTACCCAATGCACTCTGAGGAACCAAAACGCCCTCCATTAGGATAATATGTAATTAACATAAATTTTGGATTAATTATCAAATTCCATCATACAAAAATCAGCACGTTCCCCTTCAAATTAAGAATAAAGGCAACTAAATATTAACAGCACCTTGAAAGTACAATTTACTAGATGGAAACTTTAACTTTTTTTTCTGGGAATAAAGAAAACATTCTATATTAGAATTCTAGAATTCTCTTGGTCTAAAGTTTTGATTGTAAACTCCTTTTCACATCATATATTAGATTAAGGAAGAATAATTCATGATAAACTGCAATAGTGATACACAGTTAATAAAATACATATTATTTACTATGGCACTTACATGTTATTAACTACAGAATAAATTTCTCCAGATTATACCCTGTTGCTCCATCAAGAATCCTAAAATAAATTCTATGAGAAATGAACATAAAGGGCCAAACTTTAAAAATACAAAAAAAAATTTTATAATGTATGTGCATGCCGGTGTATGTGTGCATAAGAATCACAATCAAACTAGCTCCCTATATCCACTTTAGTCCAGATCCTGACTGATAAATTTAGGATACATTTTCCTAAAAATCCGTCTCGCTTGAAGGAAATAGAGCCTTCTGATTGAAATTGCAAAAGCTTGGAGAGTATCTGTCCTTAATCACCAGTATGAGAGGTTTTTTTTTTTTTAATATTTAATGTAGCATAATGTTGTTTTCTTTAATATTTGACGTAGCATAATCAAACCACAAAGACCAACAATATAGCAAAACTGGAAGACTTTCTTTGGGTTAATAGTGTTTCTAGTTTATTGTGAGTTCAAATATTTCTTTTTCATTTATTTAACTGTGTTGTATATGTTTTGTATGTATATATAATATAAAGTAGAGGAATTTCCAAGGATATTTCTGAGGCTGTTAATGTGACAAGTACATTAAAGGCAAAGAGGGTAAAGCTCTTTTACTCTAGTTTATAAGGAAATTGTTGCTCTGTTCCATGGTTTAAAAAAATCAGATCCGGCCGGGCATGGTGGCTCACACCTGTAACCCCAGCACTTTGGGAGGCCAAGGCAGGTGAAGCGCCTGAGGTCAGGAGTTCATGACCAGGCTGACCAACATGGTGAAACCCCATCTCTACTAAAAATACAAAAAATCAGCCAGGTATGGTGGTGAGCAACTGTAATCCCAGCTACTTGGGAGACTGAGGCAAGAGAATCGCTTGAACCTGGGAAGCAGAGGTTGCAGTGAGCCGAGATCGCATCATTGCACCCAGCCTGAGCAACAAAAGTGAAACTCCGTCTCAGAAAAAAAAAAAAAAAAAAAATCAGATCCTTGTATCTGATCTAACAGTACTGACAGTTTTACAACAAACATGCCAGTAATATAGTTAAAACTCAAACTCATAATGGTCTGAAAATTGAATTACTGGATGTTAAATATTGACATTATATAACATGAAAGAAAAATAATTAAAATGATATTTGGCTTAAAAATAAGCAAATGTTATTTATTCACTCAGGATATGTATCTAACATTTCATAACATAAGTCATATGCCTGAGGACCTGGTGCCCATATCTGTGTGATCTAAATATAGTTTTGGTTAGAAACCAATGTGAGTGTGTCTATTCCAGGAGCTCCTTCCCTGCAGTGTCCCACCGAGCACTTAAAATTGCTGAGCACCAGGTAGTCTACCTGACTAACTGAAATGGGCCTTTGTTACCTTGTATGACTGAATCCATAACTGAACTTCTTTTTTTCTCATTTTCATTGAACTGAAGACTACAAAGACACATCAATATAAAGTACATACAATTTCTATTTTATGTAAAAGCTAGACAGTGAATTGAAATATAAATACATAATATTAAACAACATCTATTTAAAATTCCTCACTAAACTGCTCTATAATCCCATACAGATAACATTTTCTTTCTCTTGAAACTAACCTAATCTATCAGAGCAGCAATGTCAACATGCTAAATACTGATCTTAATTAGAAAAAACAAGTTGTTACATGATTATTGAAGTTCAAAGTATTAGATCGTGATTCAAAAATTATTACCAGCTTTGACAGCGATACTTCTGGACTCCCCCACAAGCGGTTTCAGCTCGGATTCCTTCTCAGAAGAGGAAGGTTCAGAGAACGGAGCAGCAGATGATAAAAAATCCATGAAGGAAAGTAAAGCTTCCAAATGAAGTACTAAGTCTAAGGATGAAAATGAAACCTAAGATAATGAACAATTGGAGAGGCAGATTTCAGATGCAGCAACATTTTTACATCAGGGTTCAACAGATATAAGTAGCACAAGAATAGCTCAATTAAGGGCCTTTTTAAAATTTTTATTTTTTTAAGAACTCATTATTAACTCACTATCAAAATGTTAATCCTCGCCAGATAGTAAATCAACTCTCTGCTCACTCCCAAGTGCAACCACAATTTTAACTCAAAAGAACTGGAAGAGTTTTAAGTAAAGATACAGGAAATATTATCAGGCTTTAAACCACATTTCAGGCAGTTCCAAGCTGACTATGCATGTTCAAATGGACTGTGAGCAATGTCTGTACCAGGCTATGCTTTATGCTTCCCTTAATCTTATTCTATTCCTAACGCCAATACATAATTCAAATGTTTAATGCTTCCATCAACGCTAGGCCAAAAAACCACAGCCGACTAAAATCAGTAACAAAATTCCCTTGGAGTGTATTATTCACATACTTGTCAAGAAATCTAAGTCAAAACTGGGAAACAATCTTTTCAGAACATAAATCAACTTTTTGTAAGAACTTTATTCCAATTTTATTATCTATACTTCACTTTATCCATAAATTAGGAATATTATTATTGCCACTGTTATTCTCATTTTAGAACTTAACAATCTCACAGTTGAAAATGGCTATGAAGATAAATGTAATCAACACAACCCAGCCTTATAGTAAATTATAAAAGATTTACCTTCAGTGTCTGTTTGGTACTGTCATGAATAGTTTTAAATTCTGGTCCATCACTGTCTGCCTACAAATAGTGGAGAATTACACCACTGAGTTTCAAACACTAAAAATTCATACACTGAAAATATACATATTCTTTACTTTTCTAAGTATGCTATTAAAAGAGTAAAAAGATATTTCTTAAAAGCAAAGAAGGCCATTCAAAAAAAAAAAAAAAAAAAAAAAACCAAACTGACCACATAAGCATTCCTTACATTCCATACAAGCAAAAACTCTAATTCCTTATCCTACTGTGGAGGAAATGCTAGTATATCTAGATTAGGTACACTAATCCAAAAGTAGGAAAAGTGCTAGATTATAACCCACTTTGCTTTGGATTACAGTGGAACTTTACATTATTACCATTTATTCAACATCACAGGTTAATGAAAGTATCCAGGATTTTCAGATGCTTGCAAAATTCACCACACCAATCAATTTAGATAGAAAAATGTTGGGAGAGAAAATTGGAATATTAAATACAAGGGTAATATATATAACTTTATATATTCAAATATTAAAGAATCCTAGTAATGAAACTAGGTACCTTTGTCAGTAACATTTTCAGAAGGGGTTCATCAGTCACATTAGAAGAGTTAATAATGTGAAGAGGTTCTCCTTTAGAATCTAAAACAGAAAAAAGACAAGGTTGATCCATCAAGTTAACCATTTCACACGTTTTAAGACAGGACCAGCCAAATGTACACAAATGTACATTTGTCAAAACTCAGGACTGTACACTAAAAAGAGTGAAGTACATTGTGTATAAATCTTACCTCAACAAACCTGGCTTTGAAAAAAAAGAAACAAATTCCATAGAACAAAAATACTAGTACTCACCAATTACACTTGGTATAACATATGGTACTACTGTATTACTGTCATCTAAACAAATCATGGTATATTAAAGAACTTATAAAATACATAAAGTAGGGATTATTCTCAATACAAGTTTACTTTACTTAAAGATATCCCATAGAGTTCTTATAAACTTTAAGCACTAACAGAACTTTAAAAGTTAGCTTATCGCAGGAACTTAAGGTCAAGGATACCCACTAACGATAGTATTTATTCTGAGGGAAGGACATGAGACTACAGATGATATTAATTTTTTCATCTATATACTTTTGTATTTGATTTTCATTTTTCACAAATATATATTAACATAATTAAAATGAAATGTTAAAACTCACATAATTTAAAAATCAAATAATACATCATATTTTCTAGTAAATTAACCCAACTTTTCAAAATGGGTCCCCTAGAACTGTACCCAGGGACTGTTGTTGAAAAGTTGAGTTAATGTACTAGGAAATTAACACAACTGTACACAAATCAATATGTTTAATGTTGATAAAAAGGTAGGGATCATCTGCCTAATGAATAATTTACACAGACTATATTTCACACTTACCAGTGAAATCAAAGCACTGCATACTAATTTTTTTTAGATAAGCTTTAGCAGTCATGTCATAGGTTTTAACTCTAGCTTCCATTCCAAGTTGCAGGACATTTAGCTCATGTAAAGGCCTTCCCTTCTTTTCTGATTTTTTCATCAAAGTAACCACAACCTAAAAGAAGGTACCAGTATTACCACCAACTATTTCATTAATACACAATGAAGGTAAATCAAGAATTTAGTAAGTATCCAGAGTGATATAAGCAAGAAATTCACACAACGTTAAGATGTTTACTTTTATTTGTGCCTGCAGTTTGGCCTAATTCCCAGAAGTCCTAGTCTGATAGACAGCCTTTCATCTGAAAGTCTGTGAGACCAACAGCCAATTTTTACATCATTCCTAAGGCGAGCTTTCTCAACTTCGGCACTATTAACATTTTGAGCTGGTAATTCTTTGTAGTGGGAACTGTCTTATGCACTGTAGGATATGAGGCAGCATCCCTGGCCTCTACCTATCAATTGTCATTAGTATTCTCCCCTCAGATAATGGCAACAGAAAATGGGTTTCAAACAATGCCAAATTATCCATGCGGAGCAATGCAAACTGTTCCCCTTCAACCCAATCATTGTTCTAAGGGAAGAGAACAATCATAATATATATCATAAATAATATGTAAAAGGTCTTATGGGTTTTATATATGCGTGTGTGTGTTAAGTATATCTGCAAATAGAATGATTCATCTATCAATGTTTCAACTACCAAGGCTTAAAAACCTTCAGTAACTCTGATATTAACCAGAAAAACATCCAAGTTTAACATAAAGAAATTGGCTTCAAAGCATGTATTTCAGATTCTTAAAAATAGAGCCTATTCCTTTAAAAGTCTGTTTGTTTGTTTGTTTATTGACTGATTGCTAGAGACAGGGTCTTGTTCTGTCACCCAGGCTGGAGTGCAGTAGCGCAATCAGAGCTCACTGCAGTCTTGACCTCCTCGGCTCAAGTGATCCTCCTGCCTCCCAAGTAGCCAGGACTAAAGGCACATGCCACCACAACTGACTAATTAAAAAAACATTTTTTTTTTTTGCAGAGATGGGGTCTCGTTATGTTGCCCAGGCTGGTCTCAAATACCTGAACTCAAGTGATCCTCCAGTCTTGGCCTCCCAAAGTGCTGAGATTATAGGCATAAGCTATTGCAACCAGCCTATTTAAAAGTTTATTATTTTTAGCTCAGAGAAAAAACATAACCTCTATATAACTATTTAATGATAAAACAGATTTTAGAGGAAGTCCTTGCAAGTCCCTGTATCCACTATGCTTTCTCACATACTCACACTTTTATGCCTGTTCCTCTTTCCGCCTTGCCCCAGACCCTTTCCTGATCCCTTTTCTCAGATAATTTCCTATTTCTCTTTAAAAACTTGATTCAAATGTGTCCTCCTCCAGAAAATCTCTTCTGACCCTCTCAGTCTGCTTAAATGACTACTCCCTACCATCAGCACCCCAAGCTCCAATAGTATCCTCAGCAGAGATTTCGTGAAATAATTACAAAAATTTTAATAGTTTTCCTGCATGAGTTCAGACTGTAAGCCTTTTACCTCTACCCTTATCACTGGGCACATATAATAAGTATTTGTTGGATGTGTGAATAAAGAAGAAAATGTATTCCATCTTTCCTCAAGAATATGCAGATGGCAAACGTATTAGGAATGTAACATTTTTTAAAATGCAGGCATATTGTGTTTTATTCTATCAAGGGTTTCTAACATTTGAAAAGAATTTATCTGACACTACTGCCCTTTCCTGCCTTTCTTATATGACATCCAAAGCAAATGACATTCCTACTGTCCTAAAAGCATTAAAAAGCATGTTACAGAACATGCTGTCATTTTCTCTATGAAATATTATAACTCCCAAATCCTTAACAAACTTTCAATTTTTAAAACATCACTGCTACATGTGAACAGCCCACACAGATTTTTTTCATCAGTGTCAATTATTTACAAGTTTAGTAGAGGTAATTCCAATATCCATTACTTATTCACCGCACTTTACAAAAACAGATGAGAATTACACACCTCTTTAATTTCAAAATTCAGCAGCATATTAATGATGTCTACAGATCTAATTTCTTCCACTCCAGCTGCTGAAGTATTGTTTGAATCATGTATATCTTGTTGTGATATAGAGATTTCAAGGGGCTCTTTAATTTCACCTGAAATGTTTAAAAGAAATTCATTCACTTTTATTCACAAATTTCTTCCACAAGTACTTATTGTGGACTTATATGAGTATTCTGGACCTGGTAGAGGCAATGAAACTCCACAAATTAGTAACAGCCCTAGCCCTTGGAAAACTCCTGGTTTAGTGGAAGAGACAGATACATTTAAAACACAAACAAAGATACATTTAAAATACAAACAAACAAGCAGGCCACACCCAGTCACATTAAATGAACAAATGTTAATAGACTCTATATAAAATGCACTGAAAGCACAGAACAAAGTGTGACATTGTTATACAGAAGTCAAGAAAGGTTCTATTAGAGGAGGTATTATTCAAGCAGAGCAAAGGACCTCCTCACATAGTGGAGACATTACCAGAAAGGAGCAAAACCAGGGAATGATAACACATGATAGGTCTTGCAAACAGAATGGAGTCTGATATGGTTAAATCATAAGGGAGGCAACAAGAGGTAAGACTAGAAAAGAAAAAAGGGAGTGGGAGGTCAGGGTCTCTCATGCCATACTAACAAACAAAAGTAAAGCTATATAATTATGATGCTGTGTTTCTGAAATTCGCACACCCTGAAATGAAATAAAATTGCTTTTTAAGCTGTAATATAAAAAATAATAACAGCTATCACTTGCTAAGTGCTCATCTGTGTGGCAGACACTGTTCTAAGGTCTGTATATAGACTGTTCTATTTAATTCTTATGACATCGTTTTGAGGTAAGAACTTTATTGTCTTTATTTCAGAAATGGGCAAACTGAGGTTCAGACATTTGTGCTCAGTGTCGCACAAATGGCAGAGCCCAAATTCATCAGTCTGATTTTACAGTCTTCACTCTCCACTGTCCCTCAGTATCATTAAATTAGTTATTACTATTATTAGGGTTGACATTATCTTGACCACTAATACACCACACAGGAACCACGTAGTGTAAGCTATACCAGAATTCCATACTGAAAGCCGCTATTGTTAATCATTACCTTTGACAAAGCATTGCATAGGGCAAGGTTTCCTAACTATCATCTTACTCCAGCACTGTTCCAAACATAATGTGAACCAGGGGAATTGATTCCAGCAAATATTTTTACTTTTACAAAACAATTCCCTGAATAGGCAAAGATTTTTCAAATGGAAAATAAAAAATACTGATCATTTAAAAAACTAGTAAATTTAAGTTGATTGAAATTAACAAACTCTATTCATTAAAAGACCCATTAAAAGAGTAAAAGGCCACCAGTCAGAATATCTACTGGAAAGTCAAAAAATAACAGATGGTGGCCAGGTTGTAGAAGAAAGGGAATACTTATACACTGTAGGTAGAAATGTACATTAGTTTAGCCACTATAAAAAGCAGTTTGGAGATTTCTCAGAGAATTTAAAACAGAATTACCTTTGACCCAGCACTCCCATTACAGGGTACATA
Organism: Rhinopithecus bieti; assembly: GCF_001698545.2. NCBI lineage: Eukaryota > Metazoa > Chordata > Mammalia > Primates > Cercopithecidae > Rhinopithecus > Rhinopithecus bieti. Next base: position 1,388,754 of record NW_016804541.1, on the reverse strand, counting down.
ACCAAAGAAAACACATCATTCTACCAAAAGACCACATGCCCTCACCTATTCATCACTGCACTATTCACAATAGCAAAGACATGGAATCAACCTAGATGCCCACTGACGGTGGGGGCTGAATAATGAAAATGTGGTACATATACACCATGGCATGCTATGCAGCCACAGAAAATAATGAAATCATGTCCTTTTCAGCAACATGGATGGAGCTGGAGGCCATCATCCTAAGTGAATTAACCCAGCAACAGAAAACCAAATACCACATGTTCTCACTTGTAAGTGGGAGCTAAACATTAAGTACACATGGACATAAAGATGGGAATCCAACAGACACTAGGGACTACTGGGGGGGAGGGTGGGACAGGGGGAAGGCTGAAAAACTACCTATCAGGTACTATGCTCACTACCTGGGTAATGGGATCATTTTAGATGAAATCTCAGTGACACGCAATTTACCCATGTAACAAACCTGGACATGTACCCCCTGAACCTAAAATAAAAGTTGGGAAAAAAAGAGAGTGAAAGGCAAACCACAGATAGGGAAAAGATATTTCTATACATATATGCATATAACACACATAACCAACAAAGGGCTCATATTCAGAATTTAAAAACTACATATCAATAAGAAAAAAGGCAAACATCTCAATAAAAATAGTTGTCAATAGGATAGAATGGTTACATCACAAAAAAGTTATTTCATATGGCCAATAACCATATGAAAAGGTGATCAACTTCACTAGTAATCAAAAAGCAAATAAAAACCATAGTGAGACACCACTGAATATCTATCAGAATGCTAAATTTAAAAAGATCGGCAATGCCAAGTACTAGGGAGAATGTGAAACAACTGGAACTCTCATACATTGCTGCTAGGAAAGTAAACTAGTACAACCAGTTGGAAAACTTCTTGGTATAATCTGGCACAAGTTACTGAAGCTAAATGTAAATCTCACATATGACACAGTAATTCTACTCCTACCTATATATCCAAAAAAAAATTTATATAATTATGTCAAAGACACACAATAAAATTCATAACAATTTCATTCATGATAGCTAAACACTGGAAACAACCAGAATGTCCATGAAAGATAGAATGAAAAAAATAAATTTTGATACATTCATATAACTGAATAGTGCACAAAAATAAAAAGAACAAACTACTCCTATGCACAACAACATGGATGAATCTCACCAACAAAATGCGGAGTAAAAGAAGCCAAACATCGAAGAGTAAATTCTGTATGATTCCATTTATATGAAATTCAAGAAGAGGCAAAACTAATCTATCTATTACAAGTTAAAATGGTAGTTACCTCTGGGTGGATTTGCAGGCACAGTGTTTGGCAGTGACTGAGAAAGGGCAAGAGGGAGGCCTTCTGGGGTGCTGAAAATGTACTATATCTTGATCATGGTGTATTATACACTGAATATTTGTATACTTCACTGTATGTATTAAAATATAGTAAAATAGTTTTTTAATAATGAAAAATACAGTGGGATACCAGTTTTCACTTAGCATATGAACAAAAAATTTTAATCTGGTAATATACTGTGTTAGAAAGGTATAGAAAAACAACCTGGTGGGAATGCAAAGTCAGTAAAGTTCTATGGAGGCCAATCAGCAAGATCTGTCAAAATCTTAAATTAGTCTACAGAAATTATTTGCTGACCTAATTGTCAATTAAATTTATATTAAATTAATAATTTTACATATCTTTTAACTGGTGTTATCCTATAGATATATATATACTTGTAAAAGTATATGTATGCGGATATTCAATGCAACATGGTAATAATGAAAGTTTAAAAACAACCAAAAATGACTATCACTAGGAACTTGCTAAATAAATTATGTGTTTCAACAGAATTTAATACCAGGCAGTCATTACAAAGAAAGAGGCAGATCTATACATATCTACAGATATGGAATAGACACCAAGACACACTGTTAATATTTTTTAAAAAACAGCAAAGTGAACAAACACACACATGCATGTACACATACAGGATGCTACCATTTGTTTGAAAAAAACTAAAGATTATATATTTACGTGTTTATACATACATTATATATATACATACACACACACACATATACATATATATTACCTTAAAAAATAAGGCTGTTACTTTTCCTTTAGTCAAAAGGGCCATGGTAACTAATAATTTGAATTCTCTTTTCATTTTTACTGCTGTATAATCTCTTCAGTATCTTTGGAAAGTGAAAATTTATCAACCATTTCAATTCTTGCAGATATTTTACTACCAAGCCTTATTGAAAAATCAGATACACTATGCTACCATAACCTACTGCCAACTCAAAATGCTTTCTTCTATACATGCAATTTCAATGATTACTTCAAGAATCTACCACTGATTTGAAGTCCTTCTTTATGGCCTCCTCTCAATTCACACAACTTACAAAAAAGCCTGAAACTATAACTGACAACTTAGCATAAACCCAGGAGGCGGAGCTTGCAGTGAGCCAAGATCCGGTCACTGCACTCCAGCCTGGGCGACAGAGCGAGACTCCGTCTCAAAAAAAAAAAAAAAAAAAGAGAGAGTCAATCATCTCCAACTATGATTTCATTCAATAGCATCTTGTTTGTTCTCTTGATAATATAAACTGCAATTTGTAAACATATATTTGTTTACTTTTTATTTTCTGATTGCCTACTAAACCATAAATAAATAGACACATATGTATTATGCCACTTACTGTTAGCCTCTTACCTGTCTCTTGTACTCTTGGTTTCACTTTATCCAAGTCTTCAGTACCCTCACCGAGATTTTCTGCTAGTATCCTAAATAGGAGATTAAGATCTTCTTGATTTAGACTAACCTGTAAAATATTATGTTTAAAAAACTATATTACATTTTAAAATGAAACAATTTTCATACAGAAAATAAATTTCCAGTTGCAACACCAGGGACAGAATAATCCTAATACTGAAAAGTTACGTACAATCACAATCCACTCAAGTACTGTCTACTTATTTCATGTTAAAATTTTTATATTCAAAGACAATAAGATGTTTACAGAAAACCAATGTAATTCATCAGTCAGTATTAGCTCCAATGACTTGACTGATGTTTACTGAAAGTTAAATATGATCAAAGAAATCTGATCTTTTTTTAAAAGTGACAACTTCAGAAAATGTATAATTCTACTTTTTAAACAATAACAATTCCAATGAAATAAAAGGTTGTCTTAAATATAAAAGAAAATATTTCCCTCAATGCTATAATTATCTTAGGTGTACTTAGATATCCCTAAAAATAAAAAAGTACATATATAATATATGAGACAGTATAATATGCTAATACATAATTTATATACAGATCCCTACCAATAGGTATGTATAGCAAATTTTAAAGTTAAGAAATCTTAACTAAAGATTAAATTCTACTGAAAATAATAATGATCTTGTTGGACAAAGTCTCACTGAAATTTTTCTTATACTAGTCAGCAAAAAAAGTCTTCATTTCATTTGGATTTCTACTTTAAAAGTCTTTGGAGTTTAAAATTTCAACAATGAAGTCTTTTTTGTCACTCATATACTTACATTCATTGAATCAAGATGTCCTTTAATTTCCACAACAGGCACCTTGTGGTACCAAGATGCAGCTAGATTCCGATTTACAAGAAATTCCAAGTTAATTGGGTGCAACAGCTGAATATCAGGATGGTAGGTGCCTGGCTGGATCACCGTCCTATGAAAAATAGAAATGTTACATATGCATAGATATAGGGTATAAATGCAACATATTAAAAAAAGCAAAGTCAGGTAGTTATTTGCTGCTCTAAATACTGATTTGAAACAGCGTGGCTTAAGTATTTTCAAAACTGAATCTATAATTAATCTATAACCCACTAGAAGGGACAAATTAAAAGGTGATATACAATGACTCATTAAGAAAACTTTTTTCTTTAAACAGTAGATAGGTGAAAATTGAATAAATTTTAAGAGCAATCCACACTGTTGAAGAAAACAGAAGATCATCATATACAGTTGTTCAAGGATTAATAGGTATGTTGGTGCAGAGACTGAAGAAAACGATGGCAAAGTGAACAAGAGGAGAAGTGAGCATTTTCTAAGGCATTTCATAAAGCTTTTCTCTAGGATTATTTTCTAGACTTGCCTTATAGTCATTAATTTCTTATTCTACATAATTAAATCTTCATGGATGGGGTAGAAAATAATTTTTTTTATGGCATCTATTAACATGCTTTTATATGAATAATAAAATCAGTCATCTAAAGGCATTCAATAATACAGACGGCTGATCTAACTGTTTAACTGAACATTTTTTTTAATTATTATTATTATTATTTTTTATTATACTTTAAGTTCTAAAAAGCTTATCCACCATGATCAAGAGGGCTTCATCCCTGGGATGCAAGGCTGGTTCAACATTCGCAAATCAATAAACGTAATCCAGCATATAAACAGAACCAAAGTCAAGAACCACATGATTATCTCAATAGATGCAGAAAAGGCTTTTGACAAAATTCAACAGCCCTTCATGCTAAAAACGCTCAATAAATTCGGTATTGATGGAACGTACCTCAAAATAA
>NW_016804541.1:1375475-1382104 GCF_001698545.2 Rhinopithecus bieti | reverse complement strand
AGGAGGGAGGGATTGCATTGGGGAGTTATACATGATATAAATGATGAATTGATGGGTGCTGACGAGTTGATGGGTGCAGCACACCAACATGGCATAAGTATACATATGTAACAAACCTGCACGTTATGCAGAAAATAATTTTAAAACGAATTATGTACAGATTTCATGTGCCACCTGGTATGAGCACTGAAGATACAAAATAATTTACACAACATGCCTGCCAAAAATGTGTAAGTTCAATCAAACCATGAGGAATCACTCAGACAAAACCAAATTGAGAGGTGAGTGGAACCAGACTCTAGTCTTCAAAACTACAGTAGTAGTCATGTAGTCATAAAAAGACAAAGAAAAGCTAAAGAACTACTCCAAAAGAAATTTTGTCAGTATAGAAATCTTCCTCAGTGGTACAGAATACAATTATATGCTATGGGTGATCCTGAATCAAGGGGAAATTTTTATAATGGACATTCCTATAAAGGAAATTATTATAATGGGACAACTGATAAAATCTGAATATTGACTGAATTTCAGATTATAGTATTATATCAATATTAAATTTCTAGAATTATATCATGGTTAATGTAAGAGAATGAATGTCCTTGTTTATAGGAGACACATGATAAAGTATTTGGGAAAAAAAGTTAAAGATGTCTATTCTCAAACGATTTAGCAAAAAATGTTTTAAATAATATATATATGTTTATAGATAGGTTAAAGCAAATATAAACAATTGGTGAATCTAGATGAAGGATATGTAGGTGCATTCACAGTACTATTTTTTTCCATTTTTCTGTAGGTCTGAAATTTTTGAAAAACAAAAGTTGATTAAAAAACTGTTCTGGTGGCCTGACGTGGTGGGTCATGCCTATAATCTCAGCACTTTGGGAGGCCAAGGTGGGCAGAACACCTGAGGTCAGGAGTTCGAGACTAGCCTAACCAACATGATGAAATCCTGTCTCCATAATGAAAAATGAAAAAAATTAGCCAGGCATGATGGCACGTGCCTATATCCCCAGCTACTCAGAAGGTTGAGGCAGGAGAATCGCTTGAATCTGGGAGGCAGAAGTTGCAGTGAGCCAAGATGGCACCATCGTACTCTAGCCTGGGCAACACAGCGAGACTTCATCTCGAAAAACAAAATAAAAAACTCTTCTGGGCCGGGGGTGGTGGCTCACGCCTGTAATCCTAGCACTTTGGGGGGCCACAGCAGGTGGATCATCTGAGGTGAGGAGTTCAAGACCAGCCTGGCCAGCATGGTGAAACCCCACTTCTCTTAAAAATACAAAAAAAATTAGCCAGGCATGGTAGCGCATGCCTATAGTCCCAGCTACTTGGGAGGCTGAGGCAGGAGGATTGCTTGAACCCAGGAGACAGAGGTTACAGTGAGCGAGACTGCGCCACTGCACTCCATCCTGGGTGACAGAACAAGACTCCAACTCAAAACATAGACACACACATACACACACACACACACACACACAACAACAACAACAACAACCAAAAAACCTGTTCTGTGTAACAGAACAGTTTATTTAAATAAACTATGTTGGGTAGGAATTTCAAATCACAAAATTTCATGGAAATCATGAATATAATATTTAAATCCATAACTACTGAAAGAGCATACCTATAAAGTGTAAGCTTTGTTAGCTGCACATCCATTCTATCAATTACTGGAGGATTTAAGTAGTCTTCATCAGACACCAGACTGAACTGATTTTGAACTCTGATTAACCCAAGATCTACCACTACTGCATTGGTGGAAATGGAAGACTGTGGGATGACTATAACTGGTGCTTTCAAATCAATATTGATGGAAACACGAAAACTTCTCTGTGCAAGATCTTTCACACTTGTGGCAGCCTTTTCTGCAGCCTGGGCAGTGGCAGCACTCAGAGACTCTTTGGCTGTCTGGAAATTATTCAGGAAGTTCTGTGGACACAAAGCATAAAAAGAGAAATTCAAAGAAAATACAGGCACATCAATAATAACACTATCTTCTTTTCATACAAGTGGTAACTTTTTTTTTCCAATATTTAACTTTCCGTTGAGCCCTATTTTTCTGGTAGTAGTAAGAAATTACTGATAATCCATCTATAGCTATGAGCTGCCTGAACTGAGCTAATGTTATATGGTTAAGGAACAGAGAAATTTTTTTCCAATAATTTTTTTACTATGAATTTGGCTTCATTATATTGTAGCAAAAATAATTTGTTCTAGACAAAAATCATTAAATGATTCAGATTTCAACTGTTAAATGGGGGTTTTGATCTCTACATTCATGCATAAATACCATCTATAATTAAAATAATGCCCACTCTAAAATCCAAGGTTTATAACATTTGCCATCATAATTATCACACTTTTAAAAGTATTTCAAAATTGAAAAATCAATATATAAATAACTATTTTACCAGAAGTGACATAAGGAATTTATGAAGATAGACGATCTGAATACAGCCAACATTCAGAGACAGCACACCATCCACTTTGGACATGTCAGTATACAAATCTCCCTCAGTAGCATTTGGATACAAATCCAAATTAAAACGGAAAACTTCATTTCCCATTATTGACACAGCCTGAAAAACAGAGACTTGAATGTACTCTATCCGGGAAGGTAATGACAAAATAAAACCCCATTTACAAAAGGGTTTTTATATTTTAATCTTTATAAAACATTTTCTATTGAAGTATATTTTATTAATGTTTTTAAAATAAAATACATTTTACAATAGAATCTCATATTCAGTCATTAAAGAATATTAACTATCTGTTTACAATCACCTACTTTCTTATGAATTGTCTTCGGATCAACATCTGTGACAATAATATTTTCTAGTCGGGCAAAAAGTGACTGTTTTCTTGACTGGAGAGAAAGGGAGGAATCCAGGCCTGAAAAAGAAGTGCATTATCATAATTTCTACAGATCTACCATAAATTAGATCTTTCTTTCCATTACATTATTTTATTTTGGGGTGACTTTTTTAAATTTAGCAATGTTTAAACTCCCAATGGATAAATAAGTTGCAATATTAGAGATTTTTGGTTATATAAACATCAAAACCTATAAATGTGTTAAACAATAATTATCTGAATTTTCAATCAGGGGAAGAAACACATCTAGCACAAATAGATTATCTCAGAATTTAAGTAAATTATCCTTTATACCTCACATCCAGTCATTTACATGGAAAGTATAAAAGTTTCACAAATCAAATTCAGACTAGTAGATGCACTGCCATTTTGGAAAGAACAAAGAAAAAAAGCCCCTAGTTTTCTAGTTTTTAGGTTCTTAAAAAATTTCATTAAACATATTCAATATATTCTTTACCAGGTCACAACCAGCTAGTAAAAGTAAGCCAGAGGAAAAGCTAGATGAGTTCTGGCAGCTTTTACCTAAAAGAACATAATGGCCTCACAGATATCGTCATTCATTCTAAGATTGCTTTTCATAAGGAAAGACAAATAAAGACAAATACGTAACTATATTATATATAAAAATCATATATTAAAAAAAAGATTAAAAAGTTACTACAAAGCATGTCCATAGACCTTCACCTAAAATCTAGACTGAGACTTCTCCTAGCCCATCAATACCATCCCTACATTGACATCAGTATCCCTTTTCCACTTCTAGATAACTCTCAGGAAGGTCCCAAACACCAGGATATGTGTAGAGTTCAATTGGGATGGTCAGATTCTGACCAATATCTATATCCCAAAGAGAAGAAAGCATACAATCCAATTATGTCTTTTCAGTTTTCACAGCTCAGAGCCCTTTATTTGTACATTCTTTAGCACTGCAAAGAAAAAACAAGAAGGAAAAGTTTATTTTTTCGCCAAGTTTTAATACCGTGTGAACTTTTACCTTGAATCTTGATTTCAGCGATATTGTTCTTTTCATTGCAAACAACGACACAGAAAGCATTCAACTGTGCAAACAGCCTGAAGCCAATAATGTCACTATCTTTGGAGGATACAATCACTAAAAATAAAACAAAGCATCTATCACACAGTGAGATTATAGTCATCTACATTCTATTAAGCGTTAATTGCTATATTAAGTGAGCCACTGCTATGTTAAAAAAAATTATAACATTCTCTAACTCTTAAAGATTCAAATACTTTTTTTGCCTTATATATTCTGTAAAGTTTGCTTTTTTAATAGTGAGATATTAGTTTTGTAATTTAAAAGCAAGAAAAAAAAAACTAAAATAAATAAATAAGGACACTGAACCTCAGAAAAGTTAATGTGTCTAAGGTTACATGGTTGAAGTAGCAAAATCAGGATCTGAACTGAGTTCTTCCAGATCCAAAATCTGGGCTCTTGGCCAATTAGATGCTACTCCTGAACCCTTCCCTACCTTTGTGTCTCTGAGCCTTAATTTCCTTATGTGTAAAATGAAAAGAAAGACTCACTCCTTATAAAGCCCCTTCAGCAGCCACTGAGAGGGAAGAGCTCAGTATAAATACGGGTCGTCTCCCCCTATTACCTACCTAAAGGCTTCCTATGCCACCACCAAAATAAGAACAAAAATAAACATTTTTAAAAACAACAGTATTGATTACATGTGCCTTATATATCAGGTGCTCGCATATAATTTAATTTGAAGAAAAGGGGAAAATGGTATTTAAATGACTGAGTCAGATAACCTCTAGTATTCCTCATTTAGCTTTAGAATTCTAAAACCCTTGCTAACAAAAAACAAAAATGTATGGTTCATACCTTTTGGCAGAGTTGAATTTTTTTGTTGTTTTTCAGTTGAAATTTGTACCTCCTTGGCAACATTTATGCTTTGATCATCAGAAGGAATAATGGTTGTGAGGTAATTAATAGAAGAGACAAGAGCTTGTGTTTGCAGCAACAGATTTAAAGATGAAAAGGCCACCTAAAAATGTTTTAAAGAGAAAATTAGTTTCCCACAGTCAATTATAACCTGTAGTCTCCACGATAGACCCAAAAGATTCTCAGGTGGGCTTACATCATTGCTTCCCACCACTTAGAAGGAAGAGTAAAGAGAGGAAGATTCACAATCCCCTTAAACAGGGACTATATGGAGACAAATTACACTTACACACTTCAGAGGTACATCAGAATATTACAGTAACCTAATTACTCCATTTCCCAACCATAATGGTTATGAAATCTATACTCCGCTTCTCGTGACTATCCTGATATTCAACATGTGTATGGCATCTTGGATCTTCAATGGACAATTATTATTATATAAAACTATAAGTAAAAAGGCAAAATCCCAGAACCACCATGTGCTACTACATCTAGAAATGATTTCAAAGGTGGCATCCATGAGATTTAAATATAAAAAGGACAGCTATGAATGGGTTACTAAGTGACCCATTTCAAATCACAATAATGGTTTCATCATTTAAAAAGAAACACAATATATAACCTGTAGGGAAAAAGTACTACTTTTTTTTTAAAACAAACACTCTAGAAAGCTAAGATAGCAATACAAATTGGTTTCAAGAATGGGTAGTTTTCATTAATATAAAATAAAAAGCTCTGTTTATAAAAATGAATTTCTTTTTATTTTCTCATAACATTAAATGAATATAAAAATAATAAAAGGTTCACAATATAAAAACAGATTCCCCCACCTCTCAAAAAAGTGTGAGCTAAAACTCAACTCTCTCCTTTTCTTTTTAGTTACCCATAGGTACATTTTGCTCCTCATACTCTAAGTTACTACGTAAGTAGTATGGATTCAAAACTGCTCAACATCTCTCCTTATATTTTATACATTTTTTCACCTGTACATCAAACAATGCTATCTAGTTTGGCTAGTTTAGAAACCTTTTAGTTCTTTGTACATCAAAGTTCTTTTGTCTATAGCATTCCCTAATTCAGAAATAATACTGAAACTTTTAAGGACGTTAGGATGTGATATAATAAAACAACAGCTTTACTAAGCTGAATCATTAACACAGAGTATGGTACGTATCGATGAGGTTATTTATAACTCTTACTGGTCCTTGATTATGTCATCAAATTACCCAGTCAATACTCTTCAAATGATACTAGAGGTTTCAAGAGTAGGTTATTTTCAAACAGGATAAATTCCTTTAACAGAATTTCTTACCTTAACTGTTTGTTCAGTTTTTCCAAAAGTAGTTTGAAAACTAGGTCCATTCTTATCAGCCTGAAAAAAGAAATAGAAGTTCTAAAGAAGGTACTACGATCAAAGTAAATAAATCACTTATTTATGATCTCTGGTTATTTATAGTTATAAATGTATTTTACATACATTGTATATTTAATTTTATTGCCATTATTTTAAAGTTACATCCAAATAATATATTTATTATAATAGCTCAAATGTGTTCTTCTCTTCAAACATGGGAGAAATTCACTTCTGGGAAACTGCAGCTAGGAATCAGAATGACAAACTCTGAAGGTTGTAAGGTGTAAAGGTCACGTAGCCCATCTATCACCTAATGCTTAAATCCCTCCATAAAGTCTTTAGCAAGTCTATTTTTTTTTTATATCTCCAGTAAAACAAACCTTGTTTCTTTACAAATCTAATCTTTAGAAAGCTTTTATTTGGCCGGACGCGGTGGCTCAAGCCTGTAATCCCAGCACTTTGGGAGGCCGAGACGGGCAGATC